>NW_026943818.1:1760256-1875256 GCF_035594765.1 Anolis carolinensis
GAGTCTCACTTATCCAACACTCACTTATCCAACGTTCTGGATTATCCAGTTCATTTTTGTAGTCAATGTTTTCAATACATCGTGATATTTTGGTGCTAAATCCATAAATACAGTAATTACTACATAGCATTACTGCACATTGAACTACTTTTTCTGTCAAATTTGTTGTATAACATGATGTTTTGGTGCTTAATTTGTAAAATCATCACCTGATTTGATGTTTAATAGGCTTTTCCTTAGTCCCTCCTTATTATCCAACATATTCGCTTATCCAAGCTTCTGCCGGCCCGTTTATGTTGGATAAGTGAGACTCTACTGCAGGGGTCCCCAAACTAAGGCCCGGGGGCCAGATGTGGCTCTCCAAGGTCATTTACCTGGCCCCCGCCCTCATTTATAATATAATATTTTTATATCAGTTTTAATAATATATTGTATATTTATTTATTTAATTAATTAATTTATATACCGCTCTTCTCCCCCAGGGGGAGAATAATATATTGTATATACATATGATATTGATAATAATATTATCATTTTATACAATACTAATAATAATACCATATAATAATATTAATTATATGTTATGTATTACGTATAATATTACAGTATAGTGGTATAGTTCAATATAGTAATATATAATGCTAATATTGTGCTATGCTAATAATATAATATATTGTGTTGTCGAAGGCTTTCATGGCCGGGATCACAGGGTTGTTGTATGTCTTTCGGGCTGTGTGGCCATGTTCCAGAAGCATTCTCTCCTGACGTTTCGCCCACATCTATGGCAGGCATCCTCAGAGGTTGTGAGGATCCTCACAGCCTCTGAGGATGCCTGCCATAGATGTGGGTGAAACGTCAGGAGAGAATACTTCTGGAACATGGCCACACAGCCCGAAAGACATACAATATAATATATTGTATGTACGTACAGCTGCTCTGAATTCCCTTCAGGGTGAGAAGGGTGGGATATAAATGTAGTAAATAAATGTAGTAAATGAATAAATAAATAATTTTGGACTTAGGCTCGCCCAAAGTCTGACATGACTTGAAGACACACAACAACAACAATCCTAATTAACCTGACTATCTCATTGGCCAGAATCAGACCCACACTTCCTATTGAAATCCTGATAGGTTTATGTTGGCTAAAATTATTTTCATTTTTAAATATTGTATTGGTCTTTCATTGTTATTGTTGTTGTTTTGCACTACAAATAAGATATGTGCAGAGTGCATAGGAATTTGTTCGGTTTTTTTTTCCAAATGATAATTCGGCCCCTCAACAGTCTGAAGGATTGTGGACCGGTCCTCTGCTTTAAATGTTTGAGGACCTCTGCTCTACTGTAACTTTATTTTTCTATCCTGCCACCAGAGATAGGGACGTGGGGCGGCTAACACAGGACAAAGGCCCGAAAACAAAACAAGTACAACAATTAAGACATATTACAATACATAAAACACAATAAAATCGACATTATAAAAACAATACATTACATTGATCATAAAAACGAATTAAAAGCATAAAATGAGTTTTTAAAAAGCGACCCGTAAGCCTTACCCGACAGGCCTGGGCTTGTTCCCTCAAGGCCTCGATGCTGCTGCCATAAGCGGAGAGGTCGGACATCAGGGCTTCGTGCTTCTTGAGAAGAGCCTGGAAACAGAAGGACAGGATGACACTCCAACAACTACACCCTCCAAGAAAAGACTACACTGCTATTTTCCTATCAGTGGTTGAGATACATACATAAAAAGAAAACTGCGCAAAGTAAACCCATAAGTGCGATTTCACAGAAACCATGAAGAATGAAGTCGTACATTTCAGCCCAAGAATAGATTTACCATTTATACTCGAGTATAAGCCGACTCGAATATAAGCCGAGGCACCTAATTTTACCACGAAAAACCTGGGAAAACATTGACTACAGTATAAGCCGAGATACCAATAAAATTACATTAATTCAGGCATCAGTAGGTTAAATGTTTCTGAATCTTTACATCAAACTGTCATTTAAGATATGACTGTTCAACTCTGATTAAATCATTATTTTCATCTTCTTCAATGTCAATGCGCCTATGTAGCCTTTTAATAATAATAGAGTGAAATAATAAATGCAGTAAAATAATAAATGTAATAATAAATAGAGTAAAATAATAAATGTATTAATACTAATAAAAATAGAGGAAAATAAATATAAAAGTAACAATAATAGAGTAAAATAATAAATGTAATAATAATAATTAATAGAATAAAATAATAAATATTACAATACCAATAATAATAGAGAAAAAATAATAAATATACCATATATATTTGAGTATAAGCCAACCTGAATAAAAGCCCACTAGGACCCTCACCCGAGTAGAAGCCGAGGTTTTTTTCAGTCCTAAAAAAGGGCTGAAAAACTAGGCTTATATTCGAGTACAGTAGAGTCTCACTTATCCAACGTTCTGGATTATCCAACGCATTTTTGTAGTCAATGTTTTCAATATATCGTGATATTTTGGTGCTAAATTCGTAAATACAGTAATTACTACATAGCATTACTGCGCATTGAACTACTTTTTCTGTCAAATTTGTTGTATAACATGATGTTTTGGTGCTTAATTTGTAAAATCATAACCTAATTTGATGTTTAATAGGCTTTTCCTTAATCTCTCCCTATTATCCAACATATTTGCTTATCCAACATTCTGCCGGCCCGTTTACGTTGGATAAGCGAGACTCTACTGTATTACATTTATTATTTTTCTCTATTATTGTTGCTACTATTACATTTATTTTACTTTATTTTTATTATTATAATTAATACATTTATTATTTCACTCTGATATTATTATTATTGCATTTATTATTTTACTCTATTTATTATTACATAAATTATTTTCCTGTATTATTATTATTATTATTATTACGTGTATTATTTTACTCTATTATTATTAAAAGGATACATAAGCACATTGACATTGAAGAAGATGAGAATAATGACTTGATCAGAGTTGGACAGTCGTATCTTAAATTTGAGATTTATGTAAATATTCAAAAACATTTAACCTACAGATACCTCACTTAATGTAATTTTATTGATATCTATTTTTATTTCTGAAATTTACCACACGTGGTTTATACTGGAGTCAATGTTTTCCCAGTTTTTTTGTGGTAAAATCAGGTGCCTCGGCTTATATTTGGGTCGGCTTATACTCGAGTATATACGTGATATATGTGATTTATTTATTTATTTATTTCAGCATTTATATTCCGCCCTTCTCACCCTGAAGGGGACTCAGGACGGATCACATTGCACACATAAAGGCAAACATTCAATGCCATGACATAGAACAGAGACAAGACGCAGGCACTGGGCTGGCCTCGAACTCATGACCTCTTGGTAAGAGTGATTTGTTGATTTGTTGCAGCTGGCTTGCTTTCCAGCCTGCGCCACAACCCGGTCCTATATACATATATTTTTATGTACTGTATATCATGTATATACAGTACATAAAAAGAAAACTGCGCAGAGTAAACCCATATGTGCGATTTCAGAGGAACCACGAAGAAGAACGAAGTGGTACATTTCAGCCCAAGAATAAATGTATATGTTACCCCCGTCACACTTTGGCACCACCCAGCCTTGACGTTGCTAACTGCCCCATCCTCCATTCCTGCCCATCTCAGACCAGGTTTCCCCAATTCCTCTCCTTGGGTTGAACAACTCCCATCATGTCCAGTGGCCATGCCGACTGGGGATGGTGGGAGTGCGAGGTTAGGAGAAGCTGCCCAAGAATAATTTTTCATTGGCTGCACTCTTGAAATCAACTCTCCCGTTTCCGAGCCTGTCAAAAGGACGCACCTCGGCCGAATCCTCGTCCTTCCCGTAGTCGGTGCTGCCCACGATGGGCTCCTTCTCCCGCATCCAGGACTCGGCCTCGTTGGCGTCGGCAAAGTACTGCTGGGCCTGCAGGGAGTCCTCCAGATCCTGCCGGCGCTGGGAGGCCTTGCCTTTCAAGGATTCCCATTTCTGGTTCAGGTCGCTCAGCTTGGCTTTCACGTCTTCGGCAGCAAAGTGTCCTAAATTGAAAAAGAACAGCAATCCCGAGTAAGCTGAATCTTCTGGGCTCGTTTCCGCACTGGAAACATGGTGATGGAATTTAAGCGATTTCCCAGAGAAAGAGGCAGAACTCTCGAGAAGAAATACAGATCCTTCCTCCAAACAAAAGGGAACCAACTACTACGATGGCTCTGTCTTTCATCTCAGCTATCATGAGACTTTATGTTCTCCTTGCTTCCTCCTGGAAATCTAATTAACATGCCCAATTTAATCAGGCAGAGTGCGTCCAACGTGACTGGCTCTGACCTATGATTACTTTTTGGGGACAAACACAACTTGGGCAGACATAATGGAATTATTAATAATGTCCTCTGGGATATTACGCACAAAGCTAACGTCACTGGTGACCTTGGCAAGGACGTAGGATTGACAAGATACAGCCCTGCCGTTCCTGATATTTTCAAATATATAATATATTATAAGTGCACACACTTATCTATATATATAAAAGGGTAATGAAATTTCGGCCTAGGACAAAACAACGAAACTACACATCCCAGAAACACTAAACTTGGCAGCACAACCCCTCATCCATGCCTCTACGTTCATACAACAAAAAGAAAAGAAAAATAAAGTCCTAATTAGAGGGAGAGGAATAATTGTTTTTATCCGATTGCTGCCAGTTAGAAGGCTAAGCTCCGCCCACTTGGTCTCCTAGCAACCCACTCAGCCCAGGAGACAGGCAGAGTTAGGCCTCACTTAGGCCTCTTCCACACTGCCTATAAAATACAGATTATCTGATTTTAACTGGATTATATGGCAGTGTAGACTCAAGGCCCTTCCACACAGCTATATAACCCATTTATAATGGACTTAATGTAAGGTAAAACCTTTACCCTTTACCCTAACTACCAGCAATTCCTCAATACTTTATTTCCCATACCACCATACTTCGCCACAGCAACGCGTGGCTGGGCACAGCTAGTAATTATAATAATAATAACTTTATTTTTATATCCCTTCTCAGTATTATGCTTAGCACTTTATTGACTATGTCAGCTGTGTAACTACCTCTCCCTGACTTTGACATATTTTGCACTTTGGCCCAGATCCGTGAATTCATCTCTTTGTTTTAACACTTTATTTTGTATGTTGACCTTTTATGACTGTTTTTATCGATGTTGATGTTTTATTGTTGAGTAATTTGTTTTATTGTTTTGCTTTTGCTTTTATATTGTTGTGTCTGGGCAAGGCCCCATGTAAGCCGCCCCGAGTCCCTTTGGGGAGATGGGGCGGGGTATAAGAATAAATTTGTTATTATTATTATTATTTTATTGCATGACACGGCAAACAAGATAGTCATGCTGGATTTCATATCACAAAATCACAAGTCGAACACTTCCCAAGTGTCTAGGACTGTGTGATGTATTTTCGGATGATGCACGCAGATCCCAGCAGGGTGGCCTTTTGCAGTTGTTGTTGTTATTATTATTATTAATAATATTATAATATTATAATACTAATATTATAATACATTGTATATACATGTAATATTAATAATAATATTATGATGTAATACAATGTAATAATTATTATAATTCACTATTATAATTGTATATTTATATTACATGCAATATTACTAATAATATTGTGATATAGTTGTATAATATAATATATTGTATGTATATATACTTGTAAACCGCCCTGAGTCCCCTTCGGGGTGAGAAGGGCGGTATATAAATGTCGCAAATAAATAAATAAATATTATTATTATTATTATTGTTATTATCCCGCTCCCATCTCCCCAGAGGGGACTCGGGGCAGCTCACATGGGGACGAGCCCAGTTTCAACATACAATAAAATACAGCCTAATTAAACCAATGAAAAACAAGTAAGATAGTATATAGTAAAACTTGTTGCACATATGCAAATAGGTTAGGCGCGGATACCTTCGTCCACCATGGCATTTCCCTTCTGAGTGACGGCTCGGATGCGAGGCTCGTGTCCTGCAATCTCCGCTTGCAAGGCTTGGTGCTTCTTCAGCAAGTTCTGCACCCCGATCAGGTCCTTTCCTGAAAGGCAAAAGACAAGGCCAAATGTAGGGTGTCTACAATATGTGTCTAGATACATATTAGAGCTACCCATCTAACCCTTCTCCCTGCTGAACCCACCTCTGTTGGTCGAGGCCGCAATGGGCTCCTTCTCTCGGATCCAGGTCTCCTCGTCTTCCACGTCCCGGAAGAGCTGCTGCAGGCGAAGGGAATCGGCCAGCTTCTGCTTGCGGGCCACCATGGGGTCCTTGAGGGCCTCGTACCGGGCGACCAACGCCTCCTGCTTCTTCTTGATGTTGTCGGCATCGAAGTGCCCGGCCTCCTGGAACTGTCTGGCCTGGATGGTGATGCCATCAATGCGGTCCTAAAAGACATCATTTAGTATTAAGAACCCTCAGGCCTGCAGCAGCCTTCATGTAAACACCTCTGTGGGCTCTGATGAGATCTCATCGGGAGTTTCCTTTATTTATTATTATTTATTAGTGACATTTATATCCCGCCCTTCTCACCCTGAAGGGGACTCACGGCAGCTTACAAGTCATATGTACATACAGTAGAGTCTCAATTATTCAACACTCACTGATCCAACGTTCTGGATTATCCAACGCATTTTTGTAGTCAAGGTTATCAATGCATTGTGATATTTTGGTGCTAAATTCGTAAATACAGAAATTACAGTAGAGTCTCACTTATCCAACACTTGCTCATCCAACGTTCTGGATTATCCAATGCATTTTTGTAGTCAATGTTTTCAATATATCGTGATATTTTGGTGCTAAATTCGTAAATACAGAAATTACTACATAGCATTAATGTGTAATGAACTACTTTTTCTGTCAAATTTGTTTTATAACATGATGTTTTGGTGCTTAATTTGTAAAATCATAACCTAATTTGATGTTTAATAGGCTTTTTCTTAATTTCTCATTATCCAACATATTTGCTTATACAACGTTCCACCGGCCTGTTTATGTTGGATAAATGAGACTCTACTGTACAACATATTATATTATTCGTATAGCACAATATAAGCATTATATATTACCATCTATATATATAAAAGAGTGATGGAATCCTGGCGACCGACAAAACAACAAAACTAAACACCCCACAACCTTGAAAATTGACAGCACAACCCCTCATCCACGCCTCTAGGTTGATACAACAAAAAGAAAAGAAAAATAAAGTCCTAATTAGAGGGAGAGGAATAATTGTTTTTATCCAATTGCTGCCAGTTAGAAGGCTAAGCTCTGCCCACTTGGTCTCCTAGCAACCCACTCAGACCAGGGGACAGGCAGAGTTAGGCCTCACTTAGGCCTCTTCCACACTGCCTATAAAATACAGACACCACCAGACAACGCTACAGCAACGCGTGGCTGGGCACAGCTAGTATTGTACTATAACACTATATTGTAATATTATTAGTAATATTACATGTAATATAAATATACCATTATAATAGTGTATTATTATTATATTGTATTACATTATAATATTATTAATGGCACATAAGGAAATGTAAAGCGACCGGCTATACCTGGTGAGCAGCCACATCCGTTTCCAGCAGAGCGTGTTTCTTCTGAAGGTTCTGGACGTTGGTGAGGTCCTTCCCATAATCGTCCGAAGCCAAGTGCCCTTCCACTTCGTAGAGCCACAGCTCAATGTCTTCCACGTTGCGGTTGAACTGCTGCTGCTGGTTGGCTTCACGAAGCTTGATCCCTGAGGAGAGGGAGAGGGAAGAGTTCCATCTGCATTCCTCGATCTGAACACCAATTTATTTATTTATTTATTTATTTACAACATTTTTATCCCGTCACCCGAGGGGACTCAAGGCGGCTTACAACAACTGGCAAAACTCAATGCCCAAATACAATCAATAAAAATCAACAACACATCTAAAATGATTAACAGTAATTAATAAAAAAAAAAACCACATTATACAAGCTTAAAATATATAGTTACTCAATTCCATTCTTCCAAGAGCCTTGTACGTAGACCTTAGTTCAGGCCATGTCAAATGTAATGCAGGATTAAAAAAAAAACTAGTAATCTAGTAATGTAATTTAATTATGTATTCCACATTTCTCCCAATATGAGATTGAAGCTTACAGTAAAGGTTAAAACAAAACAAAGTAAAACCCATATAAAGTAAAGAATTTTAAAAAGAAGCAGCCCGGGGCTGTGGCGCAGACAGGAGAGCAATGAGTCACTGACCAGGAGGTCATAAGTTCGAGGCCCGCTCGGAGCTATGTTTGTCTTTGTCCTGTGTTAAAAAGGCATTGAATGTTTGCCTAATATGTGTAATGTGATCCGCCCTGAGTCCCCTTCGGGGTGAGAAAGAAGGGCGGAATATAAATGATGTAAATAAATAAATAAATTCAATTGATGGCAGTAACAAAAACAAAATCACAATACACAGAACACTTCTTATTATAATCAGATAGTGTTTCCTTAGACTACAGGGATCATGCAGTTCCCCAGGAATGGAACTGATAAATTTGGGATGGGACACAATAAAATATATTATGGACTTTGCTCAGCAGATGCGTAACATCATAAAACAACCTCCTCTAGGTAGACTCATATTTGATTTGCTAGTCCAAACACGAATGCACAGATGTTTTTTCACACTAAGGTGGTTTAGTCAGCACAGCCAAATCATCATCGATCTTCAGAATCCTGGCATATTTTTACGGGATGCTGGAAATCCCACTCTAAGTCTCTCTCACCGACTGAGCACACGGTTTACCTTTCAGTTCGGTGGCTTCCAAGAGTTTCTTCCACAGGTTGATGACTTCATTCATGCGAGCGGCCACTTCGTCCGAGGCGTAATGCTTGACATCAATCAACTTCTGCCCAGCTTTTTCAAGGGCGTCAATACGGCTCTGGTTTGCAGACAGTTCTGCTTCAAACGCCTGGTGTTTCTGAACTTTCCCCTGAAGGTTGGATGGGTCCTACAGCCAAAGAAAGAGCCCAGACAGCTGTGACTGAGAATTGTACAAAATTGCACGGAAGCCTCTTTCTCTGCCACCCATATTTGTAAATAGTCCGAAATGTGGTGTCGGCCGCACCTTGTAGGCCTCGTCGGTGGCGGTCTTCATCTTCTCGTTGACCCAGCTCTTCAGCTCATCCGAGTCCCTGAAAAACTGCTGCAGGTGGAACGAATCGGCAAGTTGGGTCCGGCGGTACATGGCCCGTTCGTGCAAAGCGTTGCGGCGGCTGAGCAGCTGAAAACACAGCGAGGATGAAAAACTTGTTAATTCATTTTGTTGAGATTTTAACTTCAAACAGCAACCAGATAGTTCGAGCTTTTAAAATACAAAAAAATTATGTGATTTTACATCTTGTCCACTTTGACAAACACTACCAACAGAACGGAAAAGTCAGAATACAGTTCAGCAACACCCAATAAACAACTTTTGACCTACCGCATCCCTGCGAGTTGCGACGTCTTCTTTAGCGTAGTGGTTGTTCTGAATCAGTTTGGTAGCAAATTCATCCAGGGCCTAGAAAAAACACAAAGCCATTTCCCAAAATGTGACAAATATTCATAGACTTGGTTACAAACGCCTGAAAAAAAAAATCCACAAAGCCCATCATTCTCCTGATCACACTTCTGTTTTTGCTCTGCTCTTCGGCCAAAGTCTCCTGAAGCAACTTAGGAAAAAAACAGTAACATCTAGAACTACTACCCTGTTTCCCTGAAAATAAGACATCCCCAGAAAATAAGACCTAGTAGAGGTTTTGCTGAATTGCTAAATATAAGGCCTCCCCCGAAAGTAAGACCTAGTAAAGTTTTTGTTTGGAAGCATGCAGGATCAGTAAATTGTTTGTTGTACATGGAAATAAAGGTAGTAACAAGAAATAATAATAATAATAATAATAATAATAATAATAATAATAATAATAATATATAATAACTTTATTCTTGTATCCCACCTCCATCTCCCAGAAGGGACTCAGGGCAGCTTACACAGGGACAAGCCAACAACAACAACATAAATTTACATACAAACAGCAATTTAAAACAGTATAGGAATAAAATATAATATAGAAATTCTTGAAAGGATTCACAGTTTGGTTATGCTGGTTTGTGATGACAACTACTGTACAGTAGATAATACATTTTCATTTTTTAAACATTCAACCATAAATGTGAATTCTTCTTTATGGAAAAATAAGACATCCCCTGAAAATAAGACCTAGCGCATCTTTGGGAGCAAAAATTAATATAAAACACTGTCTTATACAGGGTATGTGTTGAATGGTAAATTTCAACAGTTTCTTTTGGGGGGTGGTGTTAAATGTTCAAAAATAATATGACTAGGGAGAGATTGTCCCCCTTTATTTATTTAATACATCTATATCCCGCCCTTCTCACCCCGAAGGGGACTCAGAGCGGCTTACAAATTAAATTTACATACAGTATTATATAATTAGCATAGTACAATACTGGCAATAAATTACTATATTGTACTATATCAATATGTAATATTATTAGTAATATTACATATAAAATAATATTATTAAATTGTATTATTAGTATTATATCTTATTGCAATATAATATTATGAACATTATATGTATATACAATATGTTCTATCATTATATATTATTATAAATTATATTGTGTATATAGAACATAGAACATTTTATTGATGAGCCCTTAGGCCATATCAAAGTACCAAGCCAAACAACCAGGCTTGAAAAGACCTGATTACATTCTATACAAAAATTAGATAAAACACTTGTAACAATACAATAAATAAATATGATAAAACTGAATGTATACATCATATTTCATTGTCACCCCTACAATTTACCCCAATCAGCCCCACATATGTGGATCTCAAACGTATTGTTTTGCTCAAATACAGAGACGTTTTATATGTTATTTTTGGATCTTGACCGCACATAAAATATCTGATGTGCGATTCCTAATGCATTGTCCGTTTGATATATGGACCAAGGAGTAAATCTCTCACCTTGTGATACAGTTTACAGTCAAATAATATATGTGCTAAATCCTCAATTTCAGATGTTCCATAGATAATAATAATAATAATTATTATTATTATTATTATTATTATTTATTTATTTATTTATATACCGCCCTATCTTATTAAGCAAAGTAAAATAATACAATTATAGCAATAAATAACACTTACATGACCAGATCAAGGGGATGGGAACCATAAACCCAATATATTAAAATGTATCATTTTAGGCTAGGGAAATCTTGTGCAATATATTCAGGCCCAAAAATCGGCAGTATTCCAATGGAATTACTCAAAAACCTGCCGACACCACCAGGTCTTCAGATACAGAATTGTTCATTATAAGGGATGTTATTAAATCTCCCATATCTAACCATTGTATCAAGCTGATCAAATCTAGCTCGAGTAAATACCTCCCTAAAGTGTTTTGGCATTTGGATATTGTGTGTGTGTGTGTATATATATCTATATATATAAAAGGGTAATGAAATTTCGGCCTAGGACAAAACAACAAAACTACACATCCCAGAAACACTAAACTTGGCAGCACAACCCGTCATCCATGCCTCTACGTTCATACAACAAAAAGAAAAAAAAGTCCTAATTAGAGGGAGAGGAAGAATTGTTTTTAGCCCATTGCTGCCAGTTAGAAGACTAAGCTCCACCCACTTGGTCTCCTAGCAACCCACTCAGCCCAGGGGACAAGCAGAGTTAGGCCTCACTTAGGCCTCTTCCACACTGCCTATAAAATAGATTTATTTGATTTTAACTGGATTATATGGCAGTGCAGACTCAAGGCCCTTCCACACAGCTATATAACCCATTTATAATCTTATATTATCTGGTTTGCACTGGATTATCTTGACTCCACACTGCCATATAATCCACTTCAGTGTGCATTTTATACAGCTATGTAGAAGGGGCCTCATATAATCCAGTTCTAAGCAGATAATATAAGATACTTTATTTCCCATACCACCATACTTCGCCACAGCAACGAGGGGCCGGGCACAGCTAGTATATATATAAACTAGCATAGCATGTCACTTCACTTCTACTGCCTTATTCTTTTGTACTTGGATTTCCCACAAGTATATCTTTTTTTTTTTTTAATTTTTTTATTGTTGTTTTGTCATCTTATCCCACTCCCACCCTCCCACCCTCCCCTCCTTGTACATACACTTTATACAACAAACTACAGAAGTTACATTTGAAATATCAATCTCAATCTTAATTTTTCCACTCCACATCTTAGTACATTCTCTAAATAGTTCTTAACTGGTTCCCACATCCCCTTGATTATTGCAATATTTTCAATTTTATCTATATTATTCCATTTGCAATTTGTGATTTCTACATTTAACATATCAATTATATACTTATACCAATTCGTCAGAGTCCATTTTGTTTTATCTTTCCAACCGCTCACTAAAACAATTTGTGCACATGCTATTAATTTGTCAATCATTTTTTCTTTTTGTATATTCTTCACTTCTGTTATCCTTGCATGTAGTACATTTCTATTAACTATTACTATTTGTAGATTTAGCATTCTATTGATTTCTCCTTCAATCATTCTCCAGTATTCTTGCACCCGATCGCACTCCCATATCATATGATTGAACACCCCTCTTTGTTCACAACCGTGCCAACACCTATCTTTCATCCCTGGTAAAAACCGTGAAAGTTGTGCAGGAGTTCTGTACCATTTTTGTAACATTTTCCTTCTTGCTTCCCTTAATACATTGTACTTTTCTTTTGCTATATTACTTATTTCCCTTTGTATATCTTCCCTCTCAATTTCCATGTCCATTCTCCATGTTTGGAAAATTTCCTCTACTATTTCTTCTTTTACCGTTATAATTTGTTCATACAGATCTCCTGCCACCTTCTTTTCCTCTCTCAAACATTTCCTAATCGCCTTCTCAAATGGACTGTCCTGTTCTCTAATTTTTTCTCTCAATCTAAAAATTTCCTGTCTTATAGCCCAGCTTTGAATCCAATTCCCTGATCCTATCCAATTCTGAATTTCTTTTTGTTCTACAGGGTCTCCATCTATTGTGTACAAATCCTCCACTAACCTTTTCCCTCTACTTTCAATTGATCTCAATGTTCTGCCTATAATTTCGTTGTTATTGTAATTAATTTGCCATATAGTTGCCATCTTATTCTCATTGCCTGGACTTAGCTTCTTCTTTCTTTTTTTCCACACTTTTATTGTTCCTTTAAAAGGTTCCTTAAATTCTGCTTCTTCTCTCCTACTCCATTCCCTAAATATTATTTCTTTTTCTTTAGTATTATTTATTATCTTCTCCATATTTGCCCATTTTTTTTTAGTATACTGTATTTCCAATAATCTTTGGATTTGAAACGCATCGTGATAGACTTCTAAACTTGGAATCCCCCAGCCTCCCTCTTCCTCTTTTGCATTTAACCATTTGTCCCTTATTCTGGGCCTTTTTCCTCCGACTGCCCATTTTCTTATTCTCCTGTCCCATGTCTTTAGTGTCTTCCTATCTACTGTGTTCGGTAATGTTTGAAATAAATATGTCAATTTTGGTATTATGAACATTTTTAGTGCCCTTATTCTGTCCACTCTTGTTAATGTTTTTCCTTCCCAATTCTTAAACTGTTTCTCTCCCACAAGTATATCAAGCAGGGCAGTGGGCAGACAATGCCTTACTGTGATTTTTTCTTCTTGAGCACTAAGGGACTTCTCAAAGTCTTCGTGCTTCTTCAGCAGAGCTTCCACGCTGTCAAGGGAATCCCCAAGGTCCTCGTTCAGCAAGAAGGCCTGGAAGAGAGGCGGGCATTGGAGTGGGAGATGCAGAGCCCACAAAACAGCCACGTTTGGGAATCCATACAAGGGACTTCTTCCCACCATACAGAACCCAAGACACGGAAAAGCCCATCCCTTTCACACCAGGCATCCTCGAGTGAACCGGGCACTTACTTCTTGTTTGCTCATCCAGTTGTCAACCTGCTCGGTGTCTCGGTAGAAAAGCTGCAGGTCCATGCACTGTTCGTACTGCTGCCGGCGAAGCTCCCACAGCTCCAGGAGGGCCGTCCGCTCCTCGGAAAGGATGGTCAGCTAACGGCGGGAGGAGAAAAGAAGCTCAACCCGAAGGCAACGATTGCAGAATCATAGAATAATAGAGCTGTGTAATGAAGTGTGCATTTTTAGTTTACAGATGCTATGGCCGGGCTGTGGCGCAGCTGTTGAGCAGCTGCCTTAAATCACTCTGACCATGAGGTCATGGGTTCGAGGCCAGCCCGTGGCGGGGTGAGCACCCGTCAATTAAAAATTAAAAATAGCCCCTGCTCGTTGCTGACCTAGCAACCCGAAAGATAGTTGCATCTATCAAGTAGGAGATAAGGTACCACTTATAAAGTGGGGAGGCAAGATTAACTAATTTACGACCTGGTATGAGGAAGTGCCGTCAGTGTGGACGATGAAGCAGCTGCTCCCCCCTGTGGCCAGAATCGAACATCCCCTCAGGAGAAGGTTAACTTGCCTCTGCGTCTGTCTCTCAGTCTCTGTTTGATGTGTTTATGGGCATTGAATGTTTGCCCTATGTGTGTTATAATGTGATCCGCCCTGAGTCCCCTTCGGGGTGAGAAAGAAGGGCGGAATATAAATACTGTAAATAAATAAATAAATAAATATGTTTAACTGTGTTTTAAAAAGGTCAATATTTCAGTTACTCTGCACTGAGTTGGTTGCATGGAGAAGTGGGCGGAGCCAACTGTTGTTCTGGTGGAGAAGTGCAGGTTTGAAAAAGCAGCCGTTAATCTGTGCCCTGAGGAGGTACAGTTAAGACTGATCCTCAGTGAAGGGATCAGGGAGGCTCAAATGTTTGATTCTGAGTCAGTTTAAAATAAGTTTGGCGACTTATTTTAGGTTAGTCTGTGCCCCGCTGAGGTACAGTTAAGACTGATTCTCAGTTGGAGGATCAGGGAGACTCAAGGGCTTATTTGAGTCAGTTTAAAATAAGTTTGTTGACTTGTTTTAAGGTAGTCTGTTTCCAGATAAGGTACAGATAGTCTGTGGTTGAAATTCATAGGGTGACTGCAGTTTAAAGCAGTAGGGAAAGAAGTGACATTTAAGAAGTTTGAAACACCACAATATAGCTTTGCAACTGTTAAAGTGCCTCTAAAGAGAAATTACTGTAACCATTAAGCTTGTGCCTGAATAAACGTGTTATTGTTCTTTCAACCATCTCAACTTCTGACATCTATATTACCATCAAAAACAACAAGAAGGAAGAAAAACAAAATTTAAAAGGTCTCCTCTCTAAGTAGCTAGTGGCTACATATTCCCATAGTGGTGGCAAGAGTTGATGATCCCCTTGACATCTGGTGGCCGCATTATAAACATCTTTAAACTGGTGGCAGCAATCATATAAAATATAATATAAATATAATTAATAAAAACAACCTCCAAATCTTCGCAATTACAACATCTCCTCAATTGGTGGTAGAGGTGGGATTTTAAAAAGATTTCCCCCTGCCTGAGTTCTCTATCCCAACCCCCCGCCACCACAATTCAAAATTAGGTTGGTTTTTCCCCTCCCAACTCTTTGTGTTACCTTCTCTTTGACTTCATCAGAGGCATAGTGCCCAGCAGTGAGCAAAGCGTTGCCAGATTCATCCGCGGATTTAAAACTATCTTCATGGGCATCAATTTCTCCCTGTGGCCGAAAAAAAACCGAATAGAATTTTATATTCCAAGACAGTAGCATCCCCCAAAAAAATAATACTTCTGCACCATGTCACGGACGTTGCCATTAGTTCTCCTAATATATAAATTTATTCTCCTCCTCCAAGACTGAAGAGCCACGATATCGCCTCTGTCCACTGGCCATGCTTTTATTCTGTGAAGCTGTGCTATTTTAATTTGTTGTGATTGTTATGTATTTCATCCTGTTGTGTTTCATATCGTGCATTTTATATTGCTGTATTTTACTGTATGTTGTTGGGCTTGGTCCTTATGTGAGCCGCCCCGAGTCCCCTTGGAGAGATGGGGCGGGATACAAAAATAAAGTTATTATTATTGTATTATTACTCTGACACAACATGCGATACATGTGCACCCACCCCTTCGATGGAGTTTATTTATTATTTGTTTATTACAATATTTATATCCCGCCCTTCTCACCCAACAGGGGACTCGGGGCGGCTTACAATAAAACACATATATAAAAATTGTACAATACACTATAAAACAGTTAAAAATTATTAACTTACATCGGACAATAGTTGGAGACATTTGGCACCGGGGCATTACCGATCCCTCCCAATTTGGTGCCATCTGCAAATTTGCTAAGCGCACCCTCTAATCAAAGCGTCCTCAAACTTTTTAAGTGGAGTAAGTGGGGTTCATGGTCCCTCAAACTGTTGAGCGGCCGAATTATCATTTGAAAAAAAAAATACGAACAAATTCCTATGCACACTGCAATTATTTATTTATGTATTTATTTATTTAGTACATTTACATCCCACCCTCTCTCACCCTGAAAGGGACTATTATCAATATTGTATGTACATACAATATATTATATTATTGGCATAGCACAATATTAGCATTATATATTACTATATTGTACTATACCACTATACCGTAATATTATTAGTAATGTTACATTTAATATATAATATATAATTAATATTGCTATATTGTTATTCGTATTATATTGTATTACATGACAATATTAGTATCAATACTACATGTATACACAATATATTATTTATTTATTTATTTATTTATTTGCTACATTTATATGCCGCCCTTCTCACCCCTTGACTCAGAGCGGCTTACAAATTAAATTTACATACAATATTATGAGTATAGTACAATACTGGTAATAAATTACTATATTGTACTGTATCAATATATTGTAACATTATTAGTAATATTACATGTAAAATAGGAGCCCCCGTGGCCTAGTGGATTAAAGACTTGAAGGTTGGGTTGCTGACCTGAAGGCTGCCAGGTTCGAATCCCACCCGGGGAGAGTGCGGATGAGCTCCCTCTATCAGCTCCAGCTCCATGTGGGGACATGAGAGAAGCCTCCCACAAGGATGGTAAAAACATCAAAACATCCGGGCGTCCCCTGGGCAACGTCCTTGCAGACGGCCAATTCTCTCACACCAGAAGCAACTCAAGTTGCTCCTGACACGAAAAAAAAACATGTAAAATATAATATATAATTAATATTATTATATTGTATTATTAGTATTATATCGTATTACAATATCATATTATGAATATACATATTATATGTATATACAATATGTTATAATTATTATATATTATTGTAAAATACAGTATTATATATATATATATATATATATATATATATGCATACACACACACATATATACATATATATAAAACATGCAATAAAGCATGTTATTGCGGGGAGGGGCCTTCAGCTGATGTAAAGAGACAAGATGGAACTCTCTTCATGGCTCCCTCTTAGCTTAATAATAATTATATTATTACCATAGCACAATATTAGTAAATGAAAGAACAATACAATATTTAAAAATAAAAACAATTTTAACCAACATAAACCTATCAGGATTTCAATGGGAAGTGTGGGCCTGCTTCTGGCCAATGAGATAGTCAAGTTAAGTAGGATTGTTGTTGTTGTGTGCCTTCAAGTCATTTCAGATTTTGGGCAAGCCTACGTCTAAAACTGAGGGCCGGGGGCCACGTAAATGAGCTTGGAGGGCCGCATCCAACCCCGGGGCCTTAGTTTGGGGACCGCTGCTCTAATCGGTCATCCAAGATAAAGATGTCTCACCTTATGCTCCTGATGCCTGTCCAGGAGGGCTTCGGCTCCGGCCACGTCATTGGCCAGTTCGTCGGCATTGATCAGAGCCTTCATTTCCGTCACCCAGCTTGTGAGATCCCGGAAGTCCGCAAGGAATCGCTGCAGCCTGCGGAAGAGGAGGAAAAGCCAGTGGCAGAAATGGAGCTGTGTCCATAGAAACCCCATCCTGATCTTTATCCAGGAAAGTAAACCCACTTTCCAAGTTTCAAGGTTTCAAGGGCCAGGCTGTGGCGCAGGCTGGTGAGCAGCCTGCTGCAATAAATCACTCTGACCATGAGGTCATGAGTTCGAGGCCAGCCCGTGGCGGGGTGAGCACACGTCAATTAAAAAAAATAAAAAATAGCCCCTGCTCGTTGCTGACCTAGCAACCCGAAAGATAGTTGCATCTATCAAGTAGGAAATAAGGTACCACTTATAAAGTGGGGAGGCAAATTTAACTAATTTACGACGTTGGAATGAGGAAGTGCCTTCACAGTGGATGATGAAGCAGCTGCTTCCCCCTGTGGCCAGAATCGAACATCCCCTCAGGAGAAGGTTAAATTACCTCTGCGTCTGTCTGTCTCTGTCTCGGTTCTATGTGTATATGGGCATTGAATGTTTGCCCTATATGTATATAATGTGATCCGCCCTGAGTTCCCTTTGGGGTGAGAAGGGCAGAATATAAATATTGTAAATAAATCAATAAAAATAAATAGATGCCAAGGCCAATTGTTCCTGATTTATGGTACTTTTAACTGCCATGGCTCCATGTTATTTATTTATTTATTTGCTACATTTATATCCTGCCTTTCTCACCCCGAAGGGGACTCAGAGCGGCTTACCAATTAAATTTACATACAATATTATATTATTAGCATAGCACAATACTGGTAATAAATTACTATATTGTACTGTATCAATATATTGTAATATTATTAGTAATATTACATGTAAAATATAATATATAATTAAGATTATCATGTGTTGTCGAAGGCTTTCATGGCCGGGATCACAGGGTTGTTGTATGTCTTTCGGGCTGTGTGGCCATGTTCCAGAAGCATTCTCTCCTGACGTTTCGCCCACATCTATGGCAGGCATCCTCAGAGGTTGTGAGGTATGGAGAAAACTAAGCAAAGAGGTTAATATATATCTGTGGAAAGTCTAGGGTGAGAGAGGTCAGTGTGAATGTATGTTTGCCCTATATGTATATAATGTGATCCACCCTGAATTCCCTTCGGGGTGAGAAAGAAGGGCGGAATATAAATACTGTAAACAAATAAATATATGAATAAATAAACCTTGTTATCTGTTCTTATGCCCCCATGCCTGGTTGTTCTTTCTAGCGAATCTTCGTTATTATTTGGCTACAAATAATCGTAGAATAGTAGAGGTTCCTCCCTAAAGCAAGCCACAATCCACGCGGGCAAATCTGCAAGCTTATGCGCCTCACTGTGGATTAAAGGAATGCCACAAAAAGAAATCATTAGGAAACTTGTTCTTCTGCAGATGACAGGATAAGCCTCCTTCGCTCTTCCCTTCAAGGCATTAAGGGAACGATGTACTTTGGGAGTCAAATGCAGGGTGTGGTGCACACCCACCCACAGCCAACACTTTGGGAAATGCTAATCTACAAGCAAATATCTGACGACGCCTGTTCACTCTTAATGCTCTGCATGAGGATGGTTTTGTGGAAAGAGTGTGTGAGGCGCTGTAAAGGACTAAGAACGACTGAGGGTCTTTCAGGCAAGGGGAATCTTTTTTATCCCACCGCTGCCACCAATTTGTAAGGATTTAACCACCAAAAGACTCAGAGAGGATCTTATTCACTTTAGATGGTGTAAAGAAGTGTGTTTTTATTTTGATTTATCGATGTCATGTTTAATTTTGTTTTAAAAGTCATGTTTGGCTATGTTTAATAGGGTAAGTATTAGTTACCAGTGCGTGGAGGATGGTAACCAGCTCAGCATTCTGAGGCAGGTTGCCATAGTAACGAGGAAAAGGAGGGAATGTTTTAAAAACAGTTTAGTCTCTGATTTTTAGTCACAGGGAAGACACTGGTTCCAGGTTAGGGATACCAGGGAAACTCAGATCTCTAGTGGTGCTGAATTAAGCAAGTTAGGAGACTTGTTTAGGTTTATTGGTAGAGTCTGAGCAGTAAGGGGAAGTAATCCCAGTTAGATCCAAAGTGATCAGTTAGTAGTTTTGGTTGGGAAAGGAAAGGAGAAAGTATTTGGAAGAGTATTCATCATAAGTTATATTTGCAACTGGTTAAGAAAGTTTAACTCTGAGAAGCAATATTGTAACCACTAAGCTCTGTGTCTGAAATAAACTTATTTTTTGTTCTTCCATATCCAAGTCTGTCACATATATTCAAAACTAAGTTACCATACCATCTAAAGTAAATAAGAAGAATAAAGAAGATAAATTCCCCTCTGCCTGAGTTCTCCACAATTGGTGGCCGCGGTTAAATAAAACATATTTATATTGGTGGCAGCAGATATAGTTAAATATATAATAATATAATTAATAAAAAGATTCCTCCTCTACCCCACATCTCCACAGATGGTAACGCAACTTGGTTTATAATATAGGCTTAGATGTTGGAGGAACAATAACAAGTTTATTCATGGACAGAGCTTAGTGGTTACAAAAGATGTTTCTCACTTAGAGGCACTTTTATTAACAGTTACAATACTAGAATGAGGTGAGTCAAACTCCCTAAAGTGTCATTTCTTTTATTTAAAGTAGTTAGAACTCCTTCCTCTGCTACTTTTAAACCGCAGTCACCCTGTGATATATGGTTCCTGTCCCCTTGATCAGGTCATGTAAGTGTTATTTATTTCTATAATTGTATTTTTACTTTACTTAATAATGTGTTATTATGTCGTTATATAATGTTTATGTTGTTTTTATGATTGGAAACCGCCCTGAGTCTCATCCGGGAGATAGGGCGGTATATAAATAAAGTTTTTATTATTATTATTATTATTATTATTATTATTATTATTCGATCACAGATTCTCTGTTCCTTACCAGGACACAGACTACATTAAATAAGTCAGCAAACTTATTTTAAACCGACCCAAAAATGAACAATTGAGTCCCCTTGATCCCCTCAAACTAGGATCAATCTTCCCTGTGCCTCATTGGAGCACAGACTGAATCCCTTTTTTAAACTCTGCGCTTTTCCAGCAAAATGGCAGTTGGCTCTGCCTACTTCTCCATGGCAACCAGCCTCTGAGTGCTGAGATGCAATAACTGTAATACTTACCCTTTTAAAACACAAACACACAATTAAATATAACATCTGTAAACCAAAAATTCATACTTCATTACAGGCGCCTACATTTTTGGAGGCAATGCAGCATTCTTACCTGTAGGAGTCATTGAGGCGAGCGTGTCTCTCAGCCGCCCGGGTTCGAATCTGCTCCCAGTTTGCAATCAGCTCCTCGCGTTTCACATGGATCTGAGAGGCATTGGGAGGGTGCGATTGCTGCAGTCGGTCAGCCTCGGCACACAAGGCCTTCACCTAGAGAGAGAGAGACAGACAAACCGTAAGGCTATGAACGAACCGCACATACAGTTCAAGTTGATTTGCGCCAAAAATATTATTTATAATTGTGGAAACAGGCACTAAGACAGATTTTGTTAACTGTTAGAAAAATAACATGTGCCTTCATTTTAAAATTCATTTCATTTGTTTTTGTTTTTACTCATGCTTTTAATGAGTTTTTATGATCAATGTAAAGTTTTTTTTATAATGTCGATTTTTTTGTGTTTTATTTATTGTAATATGTCTTAACTGTTGTACTTGTTTTGTTAGCCGCCCCGAGTCCCTGTCGGGAGGATAGTGGCGGGGTAGAAAAATAAAGTTAGTTACTTACTTTAAAATATGTTTGCGACAGGGCAATATGTGAGTATAACATGACAAAAATCTTGGAAATGTCTGATCTTCTGGCTGATATGTTTTGGTTTGAAGTTCCGATATGTAGTAAATTTACTGTAGTAAATTATAGTAAAACTAAATTATTGTGCTGCAAAACCAGTGTGCGAGCAACATGAGATATTTGGAAAGCTCTGATCTAAAGGCTTATGGAACATTAAAATTTTGCTTGGGAGTTTTTTACGGGTGACTGAAATGGGTGAGTTTGATGGGCAATTAATTATGAATGCAAAACAGGAACGAGGAGGGACGAATGCAAAATTGAAGGCTCCCTTTGTTCTATATTGTCACTAATGACTGTGACAGCGTTAAGCAGGACATTCATTTCTTAGTGTGCAAATTCCGATGTGAAAAATACAAGGTCGGGTGGGATAAGCAATCCCTATCATCATAGTTCCTGCCCCAAAACCAGGACTCGAAGAAGCTTCACAGAAAGCATCTAACCTTATCTTCCAGAGCCGCCAGGTCTCTCTCCAAACCCTCGTGTTTGCGGAGCAAAGCCTGGACGCTGGCAAGGTCTCTGCCAAAATCGTCCGAGGCCATCAGCTGCTCCTTCTCCTTAATCCAACTTATAGTTTCGTCCACATCTCTGCAAGAAACAGGTCTCCATTCAGTTCATGTGCATCTCACCCTCCATTCAGTTCATGTGCATCTCACCTAATTTTACCACGAAAAACTGGGAAAACATTGACTCAAGTATAAGCCGAGAGTGGTAAATCTCAGAAATAAAAATAGATAATAATAAAATTACATTTTTGAATATTTACATAAAACTGGAATTTAGGATAACACTGTCCAACTCTGATTAAATAATTATTCTCAACTTCTTCAATGTAAATGTGCTTATGTATCCTTTTAATAATAATAATAATAATAATAATAATAATAATAATAATAATAATAGAGTAAAATAGTAAATGTAATAATAATAATACAGTAAAATAATAAATGTATTAATAGAGTAAATTAATAAATGTATTAACAATAATAGAGTAAAATAATAAATGCAATAACAATAATATCAGAACTAAATAATAAATGTATTATTATTATTATTATTATTATTATTAATAATAATAATAATAATAATAATAATAATAATAATAATAATTTTATTCTTGTACCCCGCCCCATCTCCCCGAAGGGACTCGGGGTGGCTCACATGGGGCCTTGCCCAACATCACAATATAAAATCAAAACAAAAACACAAATTTACAACAATAAATCAACAATATCGGTAAAACAATCGAAAAGGACAATCTTACAAGATAAAATGTTAAAACAGGTATATCAAACACAAGTCTGGGCCAAAAGGTGAATGTGTCAAATCGGGGGGAGATAGTTACATAATTGACATAGTCAATGAAGTACTATAAATGACAATAGTGACAATAAGAGGGCAATGACAATAATAATAATAGATTAAAATAAATGGAATAGTAGCAATAATAACAAGAGTAAAAAGATAAATGTAATAATAATAAGTAGAGTAAAATAATAAATGTAACAATGCCAATAATAGATGAAAATAATAAATGTACCATATATACTCGAGTATAAGCTGACCTGAATATAAGCCAACCAAGACTCTCACCCGAGTATAAGCTGAGGGGGGCTTTTTCAGTTCTAAAAAAGGGCTGAAAAACCCAGCTTATACTTGAGTATATACAAGTATATATTCTGCGTAAACAGAAGTCACATTTCACTACAAACACAGTTACGGGGGATCGTGCATCGGGCAATAATGATCCCCTTTAAAAGCTTGCTTTAGAGAGGTAGTAGAGAGGTATCTTCATATGTCCAACTTTAAATGCAGACTGTTATGTAACGATTGTTATGCAGGTCACGTCCCTACCTGTTAAAGCGCTGCACTTCGGCGGCTCCAAAGAGCTTCCCTTGCCTCTGGAGAGCCAGGCCTTTCAGCCGCTGCCAGCTTGCATTGACTTCGTCCTGTTTGGACTTGATTAACTCTTCTTCAGGGTGCTGCTCCTATAAAACAAAATGAGGGACATCTTTAGATGAATCCCATGTAAGGGAAGCAATCCCTTCCCTCCCTCAGTGGCTTCCATTTTCACCCACCCACGATCTAATTCCAACATAATAACAATAATAATAATAATAATAATAATAATAATAATAATAATAATAAAACTTTATTTATATCCCGCCACCATCTCCCCAACGGGGACTTGGGGCAGCTTACATGGGGCCATGCCCAAAACAATACAATATAAACAGCATATAAAAACAACACATCACAACACAATAAGCGATACAATAAATAATAATATCCATTACAGTACAAATCAAGGAGACAATGAGAACAAGGGCGGTCCACGTGAACATTATGTTAAAACTCGGGCTGAGAAAAACATAAAACAAAACCATAGCGAACAGGGTCATAAGGAAGTGGTGTAGTCTAAAGGATAGATATTAGAGGGAGCAACGGAAAAGAAATATAAAATATATATAAATTATATATATATATATAAATATATATATATAATAAAAAATATAAAATAGTTACTCTCCACATTTCCACAAAACAGAATGTCCATCGGATTTCAGGCCTTACCTGGATCAGCTTCCCCGCAAACTGGTTCACTTCGTTCACTCGCTCTTCGTGGGCCGCCAAGTCTGTCTGGAACTCCTCAAATTTCTTCTGCAAAACCTCCACGTGCTCCAGGTCCAGGCCCAGCTCTTCCGAGGTCACAATCGCTTCCTGCAAAATACAAGGTGACGGGTTCTAGACCATATCCACATGGAGAACCCAGAAAGCTGGCCTGATGCAAGTGGTTCTGGTGAAACTTAAAAAAAAAATCATATCTTCTATATATATAAAAGGGTAATGAAATTTCGGCCTAGGACAAAACAACAAAACTGCACATCCCAGAAACACTAAACTTGGCAGCACAACCCCTCATCCATGCCTCTACGTTCATACAACAACAAAAAAAGAAAAATAAAGTCCTAATTAGAGGGAGAAGAATAATTATTTTTATTCCAATTGCTGCCAGTTAGAAGGCTAAGCTCCGCCCACTTGGTCTCCTAGCAACCCACTCAGCCCAGGGGACAGGCAGAGTTAGGCCTCACTTAGGCCTCTTCCACACTGACTATAAAATACAGATTATCTGATTTTAACTGGATTATATGGCAGTGTAGACTCAAGGCTCTTCCACGCAGCTATATAACTCATTTATAATGGACTTAATGTCAAGGGAAAAGCTTTTACCTTAACTACCACCAATTCCTCAATACTTTATTTCCCATACCACCATATTTCGCCTCAGCAACGCGTGGCCGGGCACAGCTAGTTCCATATAAACTTCTAAACACCCACCAGTCCCATTAAGGTGAAATGATCTGCAAAGTCTATTTCTGAACAATGATGAATCATTTCAACCACAGTTGGATAATTGCTTTACAAGCTCTGCTGTGTGTGTATGTATATCTATATATATAAAAGAGTGATGGCATCACAGCGACCCACAAAACAACAAAACTACAGGCCCCCCAACCTCGAAATTTGACAACACAACCCATCATCCACGCCTCTAGGTTAATACAACAAAAAGAAAAGAAAAATAAAGTCCTAATTACAGGGAGAGGAATAATTGCTTTTATCCAATGGCTGCCAGTTAGAAGGCTAAGCTCCTCCAACTTGGTCTCCTAGCAACCCAATAAAAAATAATAAAAAACACTAAAAAACAATTAAAAACACTAAAAAATTAATACAATAAAATACTATAACAGAAAATAACTAAAAATAATACAAGAAAATAATAAAATATAATAAAAAGATAACTTACAATAAAATTTATAAAAAATACAAACAACGTCAAATAAAAATTACACAACAATTTTTAACCAATACCACCACCACTTTGTCACAGCAACGCGTGGCCAGGCACAGCTTGTATGCGCCAAATAAAACAAGCTCCCACAATACAAAAGAGAACAAATACAAAATACAAAAGAGGCAATTTGACATTAAAAACCCATCCTCTTGGGCCCAAACCCGGCTACCTTGTCGTTGATCCAGTCCATCACATCTTCGCACTCTCGCAAATATTGCACCAGCTTCTGGGCTTGCTGGAGCTTGATTCCTTTCTCCCGCATCTTCTCCAAAAGCAGCTCCCATTGACGGTGAAGCTCCTGCATTCGAGTCTAAAGGGTTTTTATAAAAAGGGAATGAACAATGGAAACGATATGGCAGATATTAAGTGAGGCCATTTTATTTTTAAATCTGGAGAAAAGGCTGAACTGTCAACTCTTCCTATATGTCAGCATATATATTTTAACTGTCTTGTGCCCTACCTCAAGCCATGAGGAGAGGCAGATAATGAATACATTATTATTATTATTATTATTATTATTATTATTATAAACACAACAAGATGAGTCCACAGCAGACACTCTGCTGGCTGCTATACTGCATGTCGGACACTTCCCAAGTGTCTAGGACTGTGTGATGTATTATTATTATTATTATTATTATTATTATTTTATTATGACACAGCAAACAGACAGGATTTCGTATCACAAAATCACTATTATTATTATTATTATTATTATTATTATTATTTTATTATGACACAGCAAACAAGATAGACAGGATTTCATATCACAAAATCACAAGTCGAACACTTCCCAAGTGTCTAGGACTGTGTGATGTATTTTCAGATGATGCGTGCAGATCCCAGTAGGGTGGCCTTTATTATTATATTATTATTATTATTATTATTATTATTATTATTATAAACACAACAAGATGAGTCACAGCAGACACTCTGCTGGCTGCTGTATTTGGATCACACGTCGGACACTTCCCAAGTGTCTAGGACTGTGTGATGTATTATTATTATTATTATTATTATTATTATTTGAAACACAACAAGATGAGTCCACAGCAGACACTCTGCTGGCTGTTGAATTGGATCACACGTTGGACACTTCCCAAGTGTCTAGGACTGTGTGATGTATTATTATTATTATTATTATTATTATTATTATTATTATTATTATTATTATTATTATAAACACAACAAGATGAGTCCACAGCAGATACTCTGCTGGCTGTTGTATTGGATCACACGTCGGACACTTCCCAAGTGTCTAGGACTGTGTGATGTATTATTATTATTATTATTATTATTATTATTTGAAACACAAAAAGATGAGTCCACAGCAGACACTCTGCTGGCTGCTGTATTGGATCACACATCGGGCATTATTATTATTATTGCTACTACTACTACTGGCGAAGGCAAAGCAATGGAACCAGGAACTAAACTCTTGGACTTAAAAGGGATACCAATCACTCAGCACTGTCTGTATTTCCCATGGGTTCAGGTACATCTACACTCAATAATTAATGCACTTTCACACCACTAACTGTCACGACTCAATGCTACAGAAGCATGAGAACTGCAGTTTTACAAGCTCTTTTGCCTTCTCTTCCAAAGAATGATAGCTCCCCACCAAACTACAACACCCACGCTTCCCCACATTGAGCCATAGCAGTTAAAGTGGTGTCAAACGGCATGAAATCTACAAAGTAGATGCCTCATGAGTGGATACTCCCTTCATCTTGTTATCAATCTTAGTGTCCTAAATCCAGGATCAATCCCAAGCAGAGCAAAATCAATGGAAACTGAAAAAATGGCTACTTTGAGTCTCCTCGGGACAGAAGAAGCAGGATACTAAATAATAATAATAATAATAATAATAATAATAATAATAATAATAATAATAATAGTAATAATAATAACTGATCCTTACAATCTGCCAACTGGGATCTGCGCACATCATCCGAAAATACATCACACAGTCCTAGACACTTGGGAAGTGTTCGACTTGTGATTTTGTGATACGAAATCCAGCATATCTATCTTATTTGCTGTGTCATATAATAATAATAATAATAATAATAATAATAATAATAATAATAATAATAATAATACATCACACAGTCCTAGACACTTGGGAAGTGTTCGACCTGTGATTTTGTGATACGAAATCCAGCATATCTATCTTATTTGCTGTGTCATATAATAATAATAATAATAATAATAATAATAATAATAATAATAATAATACATCACACAGTCCTAGACACTTGGGAAGTGTTCGACTTGTGATTTTGTGATACGAAATCCAGCATATCTATCTTATTTGCTGTGTCATATAATAATAATAATAATAATAATAATAATAATAATAATACATCACACAGTCCTAGACACTTGGGAAGTGTTCGACTTGTGATTTTGTGATACGAAATCCAGCATATCTATCTTATTTGCTGTGTCATATAATAATAATAATAATAATAATAATAATAATAATAATAATAATAATACATCACACAGTCCTAGACACTTGGGAAGTGTTCGACTTGTGATTTTGTGATACGAAATCCAGCATATCTATCTTATTTGCTGTGTCATATAATAATAATAATAATAATAATAATAATAATAATACATCACACAGTCCTAGACACTTGGGAAGTGTTCGACTTGTGATTTTGTGATACGAAATCCAGCATATCTATCTTATTTGCTGTGTCATATAATAATAATAATAATAATAATAATAATAATAATAATAATAATAATACATCACACAGTCCTAGACACTTGGGAAGTGTTCGACTTGTGATTTTGTGATACGAAATCCAGCATATCTATCTTATTTGCTGTGTCATACAATAATAATAATAATAATAATAATAATAATAATAATAATAATAATAATAATACATCACACAGTCCTAGACACTTGGGAAGTGTTCGACTTGTGATTTTGTGATACGAAATCCAGCATATCTATCTTGTTTGCTGTGTCATACAACAATAATAATAATAATAATAATACATCACACAGTCCTAGACACTTGGGAAGTGTTCGACTTGTGATTTTGTGATACGAAATCCAGCATATCTATCTTATTTGCTGTGTCATACAATAATAATAATAATAATAATAATAATAATAATAATAATAATAATAATACATCACACAGTCCTAGACACTTGGGAAGTGTTCGACTTGTGATTTTGTGATACGAAATTCAGCATATCTATCTTATTTGCTGTGTCATACAATAATAATAATAATAATAATAATAATAATAATACATCACACAGTCCTAGACACTTGGGAAGTGTTCGACTTGTGATTTTGTGATACGAAATCCAGCATATCTATCTTATTTGCTGTGTCATACAACAACAACAACAACAACAACAACAATAATAATAATAATAATAATAATAATAATAATAATACATCACACAGTCCTAGACACTTGGGAAGTGTTCGACTTGTGATTTTGTGATACGAAATCCAGCATATCTATCTTGTTTGCTGCGTCATACAATAATAATAATAATAATAATAATAATAATAATAATAATACATCACACAGTCCTAGACGCTTGGGAAGTGTTCGACTTGTGATTTTGTGAAACGAAATCCAGCATATCTATCTTGTTTGCTGTGTCATACAATGTTGTTATGTCAATAATAATAATAATAATAATAAATGAATAATAATAATTCCACTTGTCCCGTCAGTCTGCTTCAGTTTGACTCCATTTTTGAACACAACACAGGACTCTTGCCTGTTTCTGTTTGCTGCAATAAACCAACACAGATCCCACTCTTACACATCCAAATTCTTATTGACAGCACTATAATGTTTTGCATTTATCCATGTCATTCATCCATTTGAGCCGTTTCAGTCAAATGCCAGGCACAAGAACATGATATGCAATAAAGAACCCGAAACATAATTGTTCCCGCTTTACTAACATCAACAACAACCTTTGTGCAGAGTAGGTACCACAATGGGCAATGATTTTACAGTCACACTTTTTTATTTTATGGGATTGCCTATAAGCTTTAGTCACTGGAGCGATGAGGGCTGCTGTCCATTGTGTGAAGCAAAATGACTGAAATGTTGTTACAAACAAGTCGTAAGAGTTGCGTTTGGCTGAACCCAAACACCAGAATAATCCAGAAAGTAGACAAAGAAGGGAAGCACGCACAGCAACACCAAGAGCACACTTGCAAAAACAAGGCGGCCATCCGCTCCACCCAGCATTCCTTGTGCTGTGATCATCAATAGCGGGAACCTGAAAATCAAGCTGAGAACTCTCTCGAATCTGGAAAAGCCTACACAGTCGTGAGGTTTGCACCATTTCAGATAGGGAAGAAGAGCTCACACGACTTGGGATGCTCACACTCTCATGTGATCAGAACAGGAGGCTAGGGCTGTAAACAGGATCCCACTGCTATTTCCTTCCAGGACATAAAACTGACCCCATGAGCCGATAACGCTGCATGCACAGAATCCTAGAGTTGGAAGAGACCCCCAAGGGCCATCTAGTCCAGCCCCTTCTGCCATGCGGGAGCACACAATGAACGCCTTCCTGACAGATGGCCATCCAGGCTCTGCTAAAAAAAAACCTCCAGAGAAGGAGAGCCTAGACTCCGAAGCTGCATATTCCACTGTTGGAGATATGATTCATCTTAACACATTTAAATTAAATGCATTTAAATTAATCCATCGATGGTCTTCTATTCAAGTGCTAACTAAAGTTGACCTTGCCAAGATTAATTTGGTGCCTATATTTTATTTAGTTATTTTTCAAACTTATATGCCGCCACTCCCCTAGGCCTCAGGGCGGCTTACAAGAACCGGCTAAAATCAACAATTTAAAAACATCTTAAAAACATCTTAAAAACATCCTAAAAGCACCTTTTAAAACATCAATAACAGAACTCAAAAGCCTGCCGAAACAGGTGTGTCTATAGGATAATACTACATTTTATAATACTGCATTAATATAATAATATTAATCATATATTATATATTAAATGTAATATTACTAATAATATTATCATATGATGATATAGTATAATATCGTAATTTAATGCTCATTTTGTGCTATGCTAATAATATATTGTACGTACATTTGATTTGTAAGCCGCTCTGAGTCCCCTTCGGGGTGAGAAGAGCAGGATATAATAATATTATATATTAAATGTAATATTACTAATAATATTACCATATAATGATATAGCACAATATAGTAATTTAATGCTCATTTTGTGCTATGCTAATAATATATTGTACATACATTTGATTTGTAAGCCGCTCTGAGTCCCCTTCGGGGTGAGAATAGCGGGATATAATAATATTTATTATATATTAAATGTAATATTACTAATAATATTACCGTATAATGATATAGTACAATATAGTAATTTAATGCTCATTTTGTGCTATGCTAATAATATATTGTACGTACATTTGATTTGTAAGCCGCTCTGAGTCCCCTTTGGGGTGAGAAGAGCAGGATATAATAATATTTATTATATATTAAATGTAATATTACTAATAATATTACCGTATAATGATATAGTACAATATAGTAATTTAATGCTTATATTGTGCTATGCTAATAATATATTGTACGTACATTTGATTTGTAAGCCGCTCTGAGTCCCCTTCGGGGTGAGAAGAGCGGGATATAATAATATTTATTATATATTAAATGTAATATTACTAATAATATTACCGTATAATGATATAGTACAATATAGTAATTTAATGCTCATTTTGTGCTATGCTAGTAATATATTGTATGTACATTTGATTTGTAAGCCGCTCTGAGTCCCCTTCGGGGTGAGAAGAGCGGGATATAATAATATTTATTATATATTAAATGTAATATTACTAATAATATTACCGTATAATGATATAGTACAATATAGTAATTTAATGCTCATTTTGTGCTATGCTAATAATATATTGTATGTACATTTGATTTGTAAGCCGCTCTGAGTCCCCTTCGGGGTGAGAAGAGCGGGATATAAATGTAGTAAGTAAATAAATAAATAAATATTATTTTTTTTCCTTGAGCTATTTCATCTCCTACTACAGGACTGTATCTTTGTACCAAGCGAGTTGCTTTAATGCTCTTTTCTGACTCATTGGCATGTTGTGTTTTTTAAGTTTTGCATTAGGAGGCTGAAAAGCAGAGCACAACCCTTTCTCCAAGGAATTATTCAAAGTGAACTCGAGGGATGCCATTCCCAGCGGGAGCCCCGTGTTTTCGCAACATGCGAAGTATTCCCAAACTTTAAAGAGTAGAGGGAGGAGAAAGGAACAGAGACATTCAGCAAAAAGGGGGGAAAGCGATAGAGAGAGAAAGCAACACACCAACAGCTAGCAATCCACCTACTCGTATGTGGGCCCCAACATGGGTGGTAGTAACTATGGGGCGCTGAGCGGTCCTGTATGGCGTGAAAGACTAAACCGACGACACACAGGGGTTACCATCGCAGACAGAACAGAGACCCGACTCCACAGGCACCATCTCTCCATACACTTCTATAAGCATTATGTTTCAGTATAGTTTGCAGACTGGAACTGAAGCCACACTATCCTAGAAGGTCCCAGTAAGGAAGAGTTCTCTTGCACCAAATGGACCGGCAGGAAAAGCAGGCTGCAGTTCCTAATCACAAACCACACATACTGATGCTATAATTCCCATCATCCCTGACCATCCCTATTAGGACTGATGGGAGCTATAGCTATAGGGGCCGCAGTGGCGCAATGGGTCAAACTCTTGTGCTGCGGAACAGCTGACCTGAAGGTTGGCAGTTCAAATTTGCGGGATGGGGTGAGCTCCCACTGTTAGCCAACTGAGCAGTTCGAACACATGTAAAAATGTGAGTAGATCAATAGGTACCGCCTCGGCGGGAAAGGTTAAAAAAAGTGTTTCTGGATGTCAAGCTGGATCCCAGCCTGGAGCATCAAAACCCCAGTTCATTGACACTGAGGGGCAAGAATGAATATAATAGTTTATTCACAAGTTGGTTATCTGGCTAACTAGCTGACAATAGCTAGCTGCAGGGTGAATATGCACTTTGCCTGGGATCTATGAATTAGTCTCCTGTTTTTAACATTGTATATTACATGTTGATTTTAATGACTGTTTTTTTACTGATGCTGATGTTTTTATTGGAATAATTGTGTTATTGCTTTGTTATTGTTATTTGATTGTTGTATCGGGCATGGCCCCATGTAAGCCGCCCCGAGTCCCTTAGGGGAGTTGGGGCGGGGTATAAAAATAAAGTTGTTGTTGTTGTTGTTGTTATTATTATTATTATTATTATTATTATATGTGGCAGAGGAGGGCATAATGCTTAAGATGGTTAGCTACATTGAAATCAAGTCCTCCATAGCACTGGGCTTCGGGGGCACAAGACTCCCATGAAAGTGAAAAACTGAATTAAGAAATTGTTATCTCTAGATTCTTCAGCATACAAATGTGAGTAGATCAATAGGTACTGCTCTGGCGGGAAGGTAATGGTGCTCCATGCAGTCATGCTGGTCACATGACCAGGAGGTGTCTATGGACAACGCAGGCTCCTTGGCTTGGAAACAGAGAAGAGCACCTCCCCCAGAGCCAGAAATATTGCTATATGGGGCTACTGTATGCTAGCTCAAATCCTTAAGTCTGTATAAGATTTTTAAAAAAGTTTTTAAAGCATGTTTCTCAAGAGAAAATTTTAAAATTTTGTGGCGGGCTGTGGCGCAGGCTGGAGAGCAAGCCAGCTGCAACCAGCTGCAATGAATCACTCTGACCAGGAGGTCATGAGTTCGAGGCCCGCTCGGAGCCTATGTTTGTCTTGTCTTTGTTCTATGTTAAAAGGCATTGAATGTTTGCCTATATGTAATGTGATCCACCCTGAGTCCCCTTCGGGGTGAGAAAAAAGGGCGGAATATAAATGCTGTAAATAAATAAATAAACAATAATAAAAAACCCCAACCCTGCAACAAGTAGAGCCCTCCAACACTCACCCTGATGGTTTCACTTGAGAAATGCCCTTCCGTGATCATGAGGTTCCCAGTCTCGTCCAGTTTCACGATGGCCCCAGAGTTGGCCTGCACCTCGGCTTCAAAGGCCTGGTGCTTCTGCAGCTTCCCCTGAAAGAGGGAAACAAGAGCAGTACGTTACCGACCCCGCCGTCTTCTCCAGATGGCCCACAACCTCCATTCACAACCGGGAAAGGTTCCTACCTGTAAATTGGTCGGATCCTTGTAGTTCTCGTCCGACGCAATCTGGAGCTTCTCCTGGATCCATTTCTCCAGCTCATCCGCATCGCGCTGGAAGAACTGGAAGCGGTAGGAATCCTCCAGCTTCTGGCGCCTCAACGTGGAGAGCTCCTTGAACCGGTGGTAGCGGTCCAGAACCTGTTGGCGCCTCTCTTGTATGTCCTCTGCCGTTTCCAGCACTTTGACACCGGTAGGGTCCATTCTCTGAAAGCCAAAAGGCAACAAATGAGCACCGAATGAGCATTGAATGACTGGCACACAAGCAGGATTACGAAAGGAAAACTCAAAAGGCTCACACCACTGCAAGGAGCACATACTTTGAATGCAAAAGGTTCTAGATTTCATTCCTCCAAAGTTTAAAATTTCAAATGGTTGTCTTGGACTGATGGCAGCCTGAGAACTGGGAAAGTATACAGTATTTTTCCCACCTGAGATATTTGGACCCAGAGCCGGCCCTAGGTATTTTTCAAGTGTAGGCGAACAGAATTTTGCCCCCCCCCCCCCCCCCAAACCAATCACTGAAAAATAAAAGCGTTGGATAAGCGAAAATGTTGGATAATAAGGAAAGATAAAGGAAAAGCCTATTAAACATCAAATTACATTATGATTTAACAAATTAAGAACCAAAACATCATGTTTTACAACAAATCAATAGAAAAAAGCAGTTCAATACATGGTAATGTTATGTAGGAATTACTATATTTGCGAATTTAGCACTAAACATTGAACAGGGATATAGGGCAGTGTGGACTTAGATAACCCAGATAGCCCTCAGTATTAAAAAAAACTCTAAAATCAGGACAATAAATAAAGAACAACACTCTGAAAACAGAAGAAATCCAGACAGTAAACAATCAGGGACAGCTAACTCCTCCCAAAAAAAGATTCTCCCAGGCAAGAAGAAGCCAGGCCTTGAAGCCACAGGGCCATTAAATGCTAATCAAGGTGATTAATTACAACATTCACACCTGCTTCAAAGAAAAGTTCTTTCTCCCACCCTGGACCTTCTACAGATATATAAACCCCACATACCTAGCTTCCAAGTTCCCACAGACCTCACAATCTCTGAAGTCCCCAAAGGTGGGCTCCCGTGGTGCGAAGGTGGGTCTGCGCCGGCCGGAAAGCCCAGCACGGGCACCGGGAGGCCCAGCGTGGCCGCCGGAAGGCCCAAAAGAGAAGGAGGTGGAGAGTGGTGCCCTCCTCTCAGGACGATGGCGCCCCTGGGACGATGGCGCCACAGGCAAGTGCCTAGTTCGCCTTATGGTTGGACCTCCTCTGTTTGGACCACAACTTCCATAATCCCTCACCATTGGTTAACTCTCAGGTGAATATTGTATGTACATGATGCTCTAAATTACATATTGCATTTTATGTTTTGAACTTTTATAGTATTTGCTTATCTTTTTGACATAGAAAGAAGATAGCTCTATACTCAGAGAGGCCTGACTATTTCTGTGGCCTTTGCATGATGCTCTAATATACATACCTCTTTTTATGTTTTGAACCTTTATAGTGTTTGCTTATCTCTTCGACATTGTCTAGTATAGACATCTGTGTGTATTTATCATTAGATTACATCAGCCGCCTCCCTCTTAGCATTTAGGAAACAACTTAAGATTTGGTTATTCAAGCAGGCATTTGATGAATGACAGAAATCTGGAAGTAAAAAGTAATTAAAGACATTCCGGGATCAATGCAAGGTCTAAAGGTTTTATGTTGAGTCTGTGATTGTTGTTATCATTTTATAGTTGTAACGGTTTTAATCTATTTTCATATGTCTGTCAATTTGATGTGTGATATTTTATATATGTGAGGCATTGAAATTTGCCATTGATTATGTTGTGAACCGCTTTGAGTCCCCCCAGGGGTGAGAAAAGTGGTATATAAATGCAATAAATAAATAAATAAATAAATTGGTTATGCCAATGATGGGCAACCTTTTGTGCTTGGTGTGTCAAAATTCACCAAAAAACCTAGCATGACTTGGGTGGTGTGTCACTTTGAGAAAAAAACCATAATATCACAATATATATAGTTTAAATAAGAAAAATATATAATTGAAATATATAACTGTATTTAATAAATCAAAAACTATTTACTACCATTATTTCCATGTACAACAATCTATGGTACCTCTTGCAATTTCCACGCTGATTTCTCTCTATTGTAGTCTCAATGTAGTCATGAATAATGAATAGTATAATAATAATATAATAGTAATAATATAATAATATACTACAATAATAATAGAATAATAATAGAATGATACATACATATGTGTATGTGTGTGTAATGTGCATAATTCCCATGGAGTAAACAACAAAACCACTGGACCAAATCACACCAAATTTGGCCACAAAAGACATTAGTCATCCAATCAATCTGAATGCGGCAGTGTGTCAGCAAAAATGGCTACGCGTGTCATAGGTTGGCCATCACTGGGTTATGCTAACAATAAACAACAAGATCTATGTTTTATCTTTCAATTTTACCCTGGCAGGTAAATAATAATCATGATGATTGTGATTATGACAATTCTGCAAAAGGTATCCACGACTGGTCAAACCACTTCTCCAAAGTTAAACCAAAGAACCGCCTATTTCTTTTTAGAAGTCCACATTTTACATCGTTTTTTAACAAAATAGCACAGTAACACAGAACGCAACCGACAACTGAAGACAGCCAAGATGAAGCACTAGCAGAAAAAGGCCCTTTATGAGCAATTGACAGGCCTATTTGCATTGCTGCAGTGCGGCGAAAGCCTACTCAGACTGCAGCCCGCCAGCCTCTCAATTGTCTCCTAAAAAGGTGGAAAATACTGGAAGGGGAAAAACTGCCCCATCCGTCACAAACAAAACATGCCGGAGAGCTCTTTGTTTAAGTGCCCAAAATTAAAAAGAGACATGCTGATAGTGACAATATCAGCAATGCTCACAGCCTGACCCATGTTAGGTTTCTATGGCTAAGTGAAGATCTGAAATCTGGTTTCCAGCACTCAAACCACTATAACATATTGACTCCATTCCTCCATAAGTTGGAGTTGACTTGAACGCACCTAACAATAACAACAAAAACCCAGTTTTTCCCACTATGTTTGAACTATTTTATTTAGTTTATTCTAATGATGGTTAGACATCAGTCAAAACAAGTCACAGCATAATATTCTCACTTCTCACCCATAATAAGGAATGGTAGCTAGATCAAGGTGAAAACTCTCAGTATTGTCCTTGTGTGTGTAAAGGCTCATTCTTGTAATAACAAAGGTGTTGTGGCCATCATTACATGTAAAAGCCAAATATGTAGTGATTATGTTTGCATGTCACAACAGGCCACGGTGTGGTTTTCTGAAAACCGGTTTACTACATATATGTAAATGTGCTGGTGATTTACATATATGCAGTACCTATGCTCTGCTAATTGGTCACAAAGCTAGAAACATGAACTCATGGTTTCTCGATGTCATAATATCCAAACAAATCTGTGTGGGTTGTAGCTGGATTGTTTCCGCAATTGCCCACCTCAAAATAAAAACTGACCAAAAGGACCCAGGAACAAATTACCGTATATACTCAAGTATAAGCCGACCCGAATATAAGCCGAGGGACCTAATTTTACCACAAAAAACTGGGAAAACATTGACTCCAGTATAAGCCAAGGGTGGTAAATTTCAGAAATAAAAATAGATACCAATAAAATTGCATTAATTGAGGCATCAGTAGGTTAAATGTTTTTGGATATTTACATAAAGTTCAAATTTAAGATAAGACTGTCCAACTCTGATCAAATCATTATTCTCATCTTCAATTTCAATGTGCTTATGTATCCTTTTAATAATAATAGAGGAAAATAATACATTTAATAATAATAATAATAATAATAAAAATATAGGAAAATAACACAAGTAATAATAAATAGAGTAAATAATAAATGCAATAATAATAATAATAATATCAGAGTGAAATAATAAATGTATTATTAATAATAATAAAAATAGAGTAAAATAAATGTAATAGTAGCAACAATAATAGAGAAAAATAATAAATGTAATAATACCAATAATAATAGAGAAGAATAATAAATGTACCATATACAGTAGAGTCTCACTTATCCAACATAAACGGGCCGGCAGAACGTTGGATAAGCAAGATACTTCACTTCGGCAGAAAAAATGGAAATCAAAGATACAGAATGGGGGACGATGCCTGGTTTGACAGCAGTGTGTGCGAAAAAGACCTGGGAGTCCTCGTGGGGAGGAAGATGAACATGAGCCAACAATGTGATGCGGCTGCTAAAAAAGCCAACGGGATTCTGGCCTGCATCAAGAGGGGAATAGCGTCTAGATCCAGGGAAGTCCTGCTCCCCCTTATTCTATTCTGCCTTGGTCAGACCACGTTACCTGGAATCACACTGTGTCCAATTTTGGGCACCACAGTTGAAGGGAGATGTTGACAAGCTGGAAAGCGTCCAGAGGAGGGCGACTAAAATGATTAAGGGTCTGGAGAACAAGCCCTATGAGGAGCGGCTTAAAGAGCTGGGCATGTTTAGCCTGCAGAAGAGAAGGCTGAGAGGAGACATGAGAGCCATGTACAAATACGTGAAGGGAAGTCATAGGGAGGAGGGAGCAAGCTTGTTTTCTGCTGCCCTGCAGACTAGGACACAATGGAACAATGGCTTCAAACTACAGGAAAGGAGATTCCACCTGAACATCAGGAAGAACTTCCTCACTGTGAGAAGGGCTGTTCGACAGTGGAACTCTCTCCCCGGGGCCGTGGTGGAGGCTGGATGGCCATCTGTCGGGGGTGCTTTGAATGCGATTTCCTGCTTCTTAGCAGGGGGTTGGACTAGATGGCCCATGTGGTCTCTTCCAACTTTACTATTCTATGATTCTATGTTGGATAGTAAGGCGAGATTAAGGAGAAGCCTATTAAACACCAAATTACGTTATGATTTTACAAATTAAGCACCAAAACATCATGTTATACAACAAATTTGACAGAAAAAGTAGTTCAATACACAGTAATTCTACGTAGTAATTACTGTATTTACAAATTTAGCACCAAAATATCATGATGTATTGAAAACATTGACTACAAAAATGCGTTGGATAATCCAGAATGTTGGATAAGCGAATGTTGGATGAGTGAGATTCTACTGTAGTAGCAACAATAATAGAGAAAAATAATAAATGTAATAATACCAATAATAATAGAGAATAATAAAAAATGTACCATATATTCTCAAGTATAAGCTGACCCAAATATAAGCTAACCAGGACTCTTACCCGGGGCTTTTTCAGTCTTAAAAAAGGGGCTGAAAAACTAGGCTTATCCTCGAGTATATACAGTAGTTTATTTGGTCACTTGCCATACAGTTTGTGGCCCATAGTGAATGGCCAAACCTCCAAGTTTGGAATATCAAGCATTATAGGGGTTAAGTTCATGGTTTCAGCAATCTGTTGAACAAATCAGACTGCAGTAAAGCTGGGTCTGTGCCACATGTTCTAAGGAACGGCCCTTCCGCTGTAATAATTTAAATCTTTCACCGATGACATCTACAGAAAGTCTGTGAAATGGTCAGTAATGGAAAAACAAATTAAACTTTTGGGGGGAAATGGAAAAGGATAGGGAATGTGCCATTACTTAATCTCTTCTCGGAGCATGCCAGAGACTCAGGAAACATCTGTGTACAATTCATTCCAAGTAACCAAAAGCACAAAAGACGGGGAATTATTTGCCACAGCCTTCTGTTGCCGATTTCTCATCTCTGACTGACAAGAAGTGCACACGTAATATTCGGCGGGTGGATCCACCCATCCCGGGGCCACAGACAGCGATTTCAGCCCCAGCAGTTGTTCTCCTTGTGAACCCAGCTGCATTGCGGCATTTTAAGCAGGGGTGTCTGTGTCGGAGACTGAAGATTGCGGAATTTGGCGGATCCTTCACTTTCTAAATCAATACTGCAGGATTCCAGAATATCATTGCCAGATAAAGGCCAACCGATGCCTCCACCTCATGGCCCCCCTCCAAAGGTTACACAACGACGCCAAAGAGAGACAAGAGTTAGAGCGAAGACTGGTGAGTTCGGCCACAGATCCAGTTTGCGTATCTGACAAAACCAGATGCTCTCCCTGCTAGTTTCAGTCTGGTAACTTGGCTCCCAAGAAAAGGCACCAAGAGACGTGAAGGCAGATGACTAATTGCTACAAATGCATTTCTCCGGGGATTGCAATCATGCTGAACGCAGGCTTTTCAAACTCGGTGCCGCCAGGGTGGGGCAGGGAGGCGCTTTCCATGCGCACCTGTTCTCACCTGCATCCCTTCTCACGTCTTTGCTTCCCTCACGGCAAGGACTAATGATTTCTTGTTTTTTATATTTTGTTATATTGTATTGTTCTGGGCATGGCCCCATGTAAGCCACCCCGAGTCCCCGTTGGGGAGATGGTGGCGGGGTATAAATAAAGTTTTGTTGTTATTATTATTATTATTATTATTATTATTATTATTGCGGTTGCCTAGGACCCCTGGTTATTGCCTGTCTCCAAGAAACACCATCCTTCACTAAGGGAAACAACCCCTGCTACTTTCCTTGTTTATCCATACCTCACAACCTCTGAGGATGCCTGCCATAGATGTGGGTGAAACGTCAGGAGAGAATACTTCTGGAACATGGTCACACAGCCCGAAAGACATACAACAACCCTGTGATCCCGGCCATGAAAGCCTTCGACAACACATTGACAAAGGACTCTTGTCACACCCTGGACTCTCCACAGATATAGATTTACCTTCCTTGCCTAGTCTCTCCATGCCTCACAACCTCTGAGGATGCCTGCCATAGATGTGGGCGAAACGTCAGGAGAGAATGCTTCTGGAACACGGTCACACAGCCCGAAAGACATACAACAACCCTGTGATCCCGGCCATGAAAGCCTTCGACAACACATTAACAAAGGACTCTTGTCACACCCTGGACTCTCCACAGATATAGATTTACCTTCCTTGCCTAGTCTCTCCATGCCTCGCAACCTCTGAGGATGCCTGCCATAGATGTGGGCAAAACGTCAGGAGAGAATACTTCTGGAACATGGTCACACAGCCCGAAAGACATACAACAACCCTGTGATCCCGGCCAGGAAAGCCTTCGACAACACAAACCCCTGCTCTTGCGATTCAAAGCACGCAGCCTTGCCCTTTAAGGAGAATTTAGAAAAATAAAGCCTCTCTTTGTAAGTACAGTAAGTAGAGCGAGTCAATTGGGGGGGGGGGGGAGTGCTTTGGTCTGAAATAATGGACTGTTCCTTCCTGCAGGAAAGGAACACATACACACACATAACCGGATGCGAATATGTCGGTGTCCTGCCAAAATGCAACCAGTACTCACGCCACCCGGCCACCAATGACCAATCCCATGGGCGCTTCACAGGAACACAGGAATGAAGTCAGCTTTCGATATTTTCACCCCAGACTGAAAGCTGCCTCCCGATTTGTCCCCTGCAGGTTAAAGAGGCCCGTCCTTTGTTCTCAGAAAAAGGCACCAAAACCATCAAAGCACAAAGGATGCCCGAAAAACAAACAAAGGGACCTGGGAGTCGCTGGGCTTGGTCTGGAGGGAGACTTTGCTCCGAAGGTTGCCGATGTAGGCAGGCCCAGGCGCCCGTCATTGCTGCATTCCAGGCATTTCTGCCAGCTGCCATGCATTGGCACAGCCCCTCCCATGGCCATGTGCATTGCGCCGATAAGGTCAGCCACTAGATAGAAAGTTCCAGGCTGGGCGGGGAAGCCGAATGAATTGGGTTACTTGTCTCCTAAGAGATGGGACAATGAAGGAGGCAGAGGGGGAAGCAGGACAGTTGCCGAGAAAGTATTTCTCTCCCTAACCGATTCTGTTTTGCAGAAAAGTAGTCTAAGACATCTGGAAGGTCCAGATGGGTCTCACTCCTGAGTTTATATTATTGATATGGGTTAAGAAAAGGTGTAGAGCAGGGGTTCTCAAACTTTTAAAGCAGAGGGCCAGTCCACAATACTTCAGACTGTTGAGGGGCCGAATTATCATTTGAATAAAATTACGAACGAATTCCTATGCACACTGCATATGTGTTATTTGTAGTGCATAGAACAATAACAATGAAAGAACAATACAATATTTAAAAATGAAAACAATTTTATCCAACATAAACCTATCAGGATTTCAATGGAAAGTGTGGGCCTGCTACTGGCCAATGAGATAGTCGGGTTAATTAGGATTGTTGTTGTTGTGTGTCTTCAAGTCATTTCAGACTTTGGGCGAGCCTAAGTCCAAAATTATTTATTTATTCATTTACTACATTTATTTCCCACCTTTCTCACCCCAAAGGGAACTCAGAGCAGCTGTATGTACATACAATATATTATATTATTAGCATAGCACAATATTAGCTTTATACTATATTGAACTATACCACTATACTGTAATATTATATGTAATATTTAACATATAATTAATATTATTATATGATATTATTGTTAGTATTGTATTGTATAAAATGATATTATTATCAATATTATATGTATATACAATATATTATATTATTAAAACTGATATAAAAAGATTATATTATAAAACTAAGGGCGGGGGCCAGGTAAATGACCCTGGAGGGCCGCATCCGGCCCCCGGGCCTTAGTTTGGGGACCCCTGGTGTAGAGATATTGAGAAGAGGGAATCAAGGAACCTTACTCCTTGCGTCCTAAATTAAACAACAGTATAGAATTAATAGTATATAATATATTGTATTTACATTTGATTTGTGAGCCGCTCTGAGAAGAGCGGGATATAAATGTAGCAAATAAATAAATAAAAAAATAAATTGTAGACCGGGGAAGTGGAAGCCAAATAGGTAAATGGTTTCAGCAAGTTCCAGTTCATTGTCTGTCCTTTAGAAGCACTAATTTGAAAAACAGAATGCCAGGCATCTAAAGCAGGAATGCTGAGCATGTGATATTTTTAGATCCCACCAATCAACAGCCATGATGTCAGCAGCACTCTTCACAAAGGAAAAGCCATTGTAAATAGAGGAGGTGGGTTCAAGGGGTATTAGAGCGAGGGCAAATCAGCAGCCAGATCAAGGCTCAGCGTTTTTCATGCCAGTTTTTTTTGTAGAGGGGAGGGCACGCAAACAAAAGAAGAGCCCCCTTGGATCAGTCCAAAGGCCCAGCGCAGCATTCTGCTCCCAAAACAGACAACCTGTTGCTTCTAGAAGCTGACTAGTCATGCGCGCGAGAAAGAATTGTGCATATTTTCCCCAATGTGTAGAACTAAAAAGCACCCTCTCTAACACTGGCAACATATTTCCGCATCCACACCTTGTCGGCACTCTTCCTACTGGGCCAGGCTGTGGCGCAAGCTGGTGAGCAGCCTGCTGCAATAAATCACTCTGACCATGAGGTCATGAGTTCGAGGCCAGCCCGTGGCGGGGTGAGCACCCGTCAATTAAAAAATAAAAAATAGCTCCTGCTCGTTGCTGACCTAGCAACCCGAAAGATAGTTGCATCTATCAGGTAGGAAATAAGGTACCACTTATAAAGTGGGGAGGCTAATTTAACTAATTTACCACGTTGGAATGAGGAAGTGCAGTCACAGTGGATGATGAAGCAGTTGCTCCCCCCTGTGGCGAGAATCGAACATCCCCTCAGGAGGTTAAATTGCCTCTGCGTCTGTCTCTGTTCTATGTGTATATGGGCACTGAATGTTTGCCTTATTTGTATATAATGTGATCCGCCCTGAGTCCCCTTCGGGGTGAGAAGGGCAGAATACAAATACTGCAAATAAATAAATAAATAAATAAATAAATACTGTATCCATGGATGCTTACGCTATCTTGCTAGATCCAGATCTCCAATATTCCTTTCACAATGCGGCAATCACAGCTGCACCAAGAATCACTGAGCTGGAAGGGACTGCAAGGGCAATATAGTCTATCCGTCTATCTCGCAGGAATATACAACTAAAACACTTCTGAAAGGTGCCCACCCAGCCTCTGTTTAAAGGCCTAGAGATAACACGCACCACAGGAACAAAACAACCCCGTCATTGTTCTGTCTAGAATATCAATATGAGCGTGACAGCAATACACTCTCCACAATTTCAGGAAAGAGGGATATTGTCTTCACTTGCGAAGCCACTCGTCCCAAAAGAACACATGAATCCAGAATTTTGGTAATCTGGTAAAAGGTGAGTGGTGTTGTCGAAGGTTAGCTATCAATACTCCAAGTTAAAACCTAGGTTTTAATGGAAAAGCAAAAAAAGAGGCAGGACAGAGTGGTTTGTGGGACTCTTAAAAGCAATGCCCTTTTACAAAAAGCAACCCGCAGTCCACAAGTAAAATGAAAATAAAGTCAAGTGGAATGTAATGATCCGGCTGTCTGGAGATGACCTGGTAAATTCAATTAGATTTATTAGTTAACTAAAATGTCCTCTTTGTATTGGATGTATTTCAGATAGGGCTAACATTGGATTTAATTTGCTCACTGACACTCAAAACAAAACCAACAGCAGCAGGTTATCAAACAAAAACATCACACTGCTATTAAAAAGTCCTAATAAATTGGTTTTTCAAATGAGATAGAATGGAGGCACACTGGTGACACACCATGCACAAGAAAGGGAAAAAAGCAAAGTCCAAAATGTATATAATGTTTAGAATTCATTTGTTATAAAGCAAGCACAGGCAAACTTTGGCCCTCCAGGTGTTTTGGACTACAACTCCCACAACTCCAAACTTCCGTAGGTTGGAGAAAAATTGCAAATTAAATTTAACACAAAACCAGAATATTTTTTATTAGGTATGGTTGCTTTTCAAATGGACTTCAATACCGAAAAACTCTTTACATATATGGTAACAGCGGCCAGGATATGTATTGCCAAACTATGGAAAACACAGGAAATTCCCACATTAGAAACATGGATGCTGAAGCTAATTGACATCAAAAACATGGATCTATTAACACAAAAAGTATCACAGAGCATCTCGCCAAGACAATGGACCGATTGGAATAAATTGAGACAATATCTGTTAAGAAGCAATATAGAACTTTTGTGACTATCGCTTACAGAAGCTCTTAGACTCTAGGTTATATACGATGATTTGCCGAATATATCTAATGTCGAAAGGATGTTTTACAATGTAGTGTAGAGGAGTGGGAGTGGATACAGGAGTTTGCTTTGGTGTTTGTTCTTGTTTTCTTGCTCTATTACTATACATTATATGCATACATAAAGGTATATATATATATATATATATATATATATATATATATATTCTTTCTTTATGTTTTCTCGTTTCCTTTCAAATTTTTATGTATATGTCAAAATCACGAATTATATATATATATATATATAAAAAGGAATTGTGGGAGTTGAAGTCCAAACACCTGGAGGGCTGAAGTTTGCCCATGCCTGTTATAAAGCCATTAGGCACACTCTAACAGCAGATGGCTATATATTTATATTTTTGTTACAGGCACCAACACAAATAATGCTGTGCATACATTTTATCAAATGCAAACACTGAACAGCAAGCAGGAAGGATGCACAGTGCAGAATACCTGAACCCGGACTTTGCGAAATGACGACAACATGATGGAGGAGGAGGAGGAACGCAGTGTCTAAAAGGGAGGAGCACACCGAGACAACGTTGTACTAGTTGCAACTTAAGCACACTATACGTTCTTACCTTATTTAGCCGTGACTAGCTACCTTCCCAGCCCAACATCACTGCAGGAAGCACTTTTGCCCAGCTATTTATGAGCATGTTCCCGATAATAAAAAGAATTGGGAATTTATTGCTAGCTGGCCGAGACTGTCATGTCACCAAGGTCCATTTCCTACTCTCATAGGTACAAACTCCACTGTTGACATGTAAAACAACTCCTATGGGAGGCCTACACTTCCTTTTAAAATGAAACATTTTATCTTGTGTAAAAAACAAAACACAAACTTTTATCTCTTATTTGTAGGACTCTGGTTCAATGCCAAGACAGTGATTAAATCTGAAATCCTAGGCAGGCTTACCTGGAAACCAGCCTCTCTGAGCACTCCAAGTAAATGGACAGAGGATCAGGTTGCCCGCTCTCGAAAAGCAGCATTCGCAACAACACTCTCTGATGGAGGCAATTTTTTTTTTCGTGTCCGGAGCAACCGGAGTTGCTTCTGGAGTGAGAGAATTGGCCATCTGCAAGGACGTTGCCCAGGGGACGCCCGGATGTTTTGATGTTTTACCATCCTAGTGGGAGGCTTCTCTCATGTCCCCACATGGAGCTGGAGCTGACAGAGGGAGCTCATCCACACTCTCCCCGGGTGGGATTCGAACCTGGCAGCTTTCAGGTCAGCAACCCAACCTTCAAGTCACTAGGCTTTTATCCCCTAGGCCACCGGAGGCTCCTATGGAGGCAAGTGCGAATGTTGCAAATAGCCAGCTTCCGGCCATGAAAGCCTTCGACAACACATAAATGAAAGGTTTTCGCGAGATATTGGGTAAATCCCCATACATTTTGTTATTACAATGTATGGATGTGTCGGTATCTCCTATAAGGGGTTGATTTAACCACTGGTTGCTAGCAAAACTGAATCACTGTGTCACGAAATGATGCCCATCTGAAAAGTGTGCCTCCAACATGAAACTGTTGAGAGAGCTCTGGCATAACATTATATTAAACAAAGATCAGGGTATGATATAAAATGCAATATGCAATATGCTGCAATATGCTGTGGTTGCCAGTCTATGTCAGCTCGTAATATCTGCATACAGTTCCAAGTTTTCATCTGAAAGCAGGTTCCAAATAAGAATATTAATGGGGGGAATAAAACTGGCTCTCCAAAGGGACTCTGTTTAAAAATTCATTGCACCGCTTGTTTGTTCCTTCTGAATATGCAGCAAAAGAACATCACAACCTTCAAAAAAAAGGGAGGGGAGCAAGATATTAAGTTCACCTGCTGGCAAATAAATTCAATTTTTCTTAATTTCACTACTAGCAAGACGTCTTTTAAAAAAATTAAAGGTGTATTTTCAAAACAAACATGCAATTGCTCTATTTTTGCAGATTTGATTTATATATCTCAACCCACAAGTTCCGTTTTCTTCATGCACGGTTTCTTCTCCATACTGCAGATATCATGACCAGCCTCATAGGGAAAAGGTCAGAATTCCTAGACGTCTGCCCTATTATTTTACAAAACCATTCAATGCTAATTTCGTATAACAATAGAAGTTACATTAAATATCTGGCTCAAAGAAAACCGCACCCTAAAACAAATGCTGTGCAGAATATTCTGGAATATACTAATGAACATTCCTAATACAGAGAGCCATTCAGTTTCACTGTATATATAAGCTGCTCCATAGCAACATTTGCAAAGGAGAAAACAAGATTAAGCATCATAATGATGGATTTACACTTACTATCATGCATGACCCCGTTCTCCCATTTGCAAATCCTTTATACATTTCCCAAGCTGTGCTCGGTGATCAAACAGCGGCACAGAGAACGGACAAAGATGATACGGACTGATTTATGGATAAAACACGAGGTTTTCGGACGAATGGATCTGAGCATACTATTTTTAAAATTTATATACAGTAGAGTCTCACTAATCCAAGCCTCGCTTATCCAAGCCTCTGGATAATCCAAGCCATTTTTGTAGTCAATGTTTTCAATATATCGTGATATTTTGGTGCTAAATTCGTAAATACAGCAATTACAACATAACATTACTGCATATTGAACTACTTTTTCTGTCAAATTTGTTGTATAACATGAAGTTTTGGTGCTTAATTTGTAAAATCATAACCTAATTTGATGTTTAATAGGCTTTTCCTTAATCCCTTCTTATTATCCAAGATATTCGCTTATCCAAGCTTCTGCAGGCCCGTTTAGCTTGGATAAGTGAGACTCTACTGTACTACAATTTTATACTGTATTTAATAGTTTTTAACTGATTTTATGTATTGTTGATTGATTTTGTATAGGCACCTAATTGTGCCAGTGTTGTAAACCTCTCTGAGTCCCTTCGGGTGAGAAGGGCGGGATATAAATATTGGAAATAAATAATAAATAAATAAGAATGATTTATTCTGGAAGAGAGGAAGCAGCCCAACATGTCTAACCGAAGGAGCTCTCAAAACATGGCAACTCCTCCATTCGGCAAGGCATCCCATTGTTTTCAGCAATGCTTTCTTCTCGGGGAAGGAAGAGAGAGATTGCTACACGGCCCGTTTTTCAGTTCCCAGCTTTGGAAATCTTGCTTTCAGGAAAGAAAGCCTTTTGCCTAGAAGCCAGAGAAACCACACCTTTGCCTCCGCTGCTAATTCCTGCCTCCTGACCTTGGCGAGAGCAGAGAACATGAAAGCGGAGGGAAGCCATTGCTCTGAAAAGTAGGTTACAACACCGTGTCCATCATTTCCTTTGCATGTAGATCTTTTTTTCCCCTTGCAAACCAGGTGGGAATTGATTTCTAGTTCATTTCTGGGTGGGGTAACCATTCTTTGGGGAGAGATCAAGGGAGGGGGCTTGCTTTTGCAGTATTTTCGAAGTCAAATATGCCCTGGAATCCGTGCTGCTCCGGCTATCTAGGGCGGATCCCCCTCTCCTTTTCTGTCTCCCCTCCCCAACAATGTCGCCTCTGCTGTTCTTTCCAAGGGCGGAAGCAGCAAAGAGACGGTCAGCGCCAAGAAAACTAAGCAATAGCTGCAACCCCACCCAGCTCTCTTTCACCCCCTTCAATTCTATGAATCAAGACTGGGGGGTTGTGTGAAGATGTCCTGATATTAAGAACCTTACAATATATATATATATATATATATATATATATATATATATATATATATATATGACGCAGAGTGGTCTACCAACGTCACTATTATAATTGTATATTTATATTACATGCAATATTACTAATAATATTGCAATATAGTTGTATAATATAATATATTGCATGTATATATACTTGTAAACCGCCCTGAGTCCCCTTCGGGGTGAGAAGGGCAGTATATAAATGTCGCAAATAAATAAATAAATAATACCAACGTCTGCAAATGATGATGTGGTTACAATAATAATAATAATAATAATAATAATAATAAAACTTTATTTATACCCCGCCACCATCTCCCCAACGGGGACTCGGGGCGGCTTACATGGGGCCATGCCCAGAACAATACAATATAACAGAATATATATGTGTGTGTATATATATATATATATATATATATATATATATATATAAACAAATCATAACACACTGAACAATACAATAAATAATAATATATATTACAACGCAAAATGAGAAAACCAATAAAAACAAGGGCGGGCCACATGAACACTAAGTTAAAACTCGGGGTGAGAAAGAAATAAAAATAAAAACCACAAAGAACAGGGTCATAAAATAGTGGGGAAAATAGTCACGGAACAACCCTGTCCTCAATGTATACTCAAGGATTAACCTGGAGTAACAAGGAGGGAGAAAAAAGGAACATGGCAGTACCTTTAAGGCTGTTTATTAAAAAGTCTGCAGATATATTTTTTACAAACTCACTTCTTCCTATGAAGGGCAGAGCAGATAGTCAGTGCCAATGGCTTACAAGGAAATCTATGGGCAGCGTCCAAAGCTTAAATGAACTTTGCCATGTTGGAGTTTGATAAGAAAAGGATGGGTGCAGCAATACTATGGAAGGGGGGGGGGGGGGAAATGCTGCAAATTCTTCTGCAGTTGCATCATATTTGTAAACAACCAGGTGGGCTAAGATATTTCAAGACACTCACCTCACCTCATGCAGCAAAATACAACTAAATCCATAATCCACCTTACAGTAATGCCTTTATTGGCTAACCGCAAAGCAGAAAATACACCAGCTCTACTGGACAACGGCAGAAAACAAGATCTGATAGAAAACCTCAGTCTGTGACTTTAACGCCATCATTGCATCTCCTTCCAGTTAAAAAATAATAAATTAAAACCTCTTTTGCCCGAAGAAGAAGCCGATAGTGGAGCTTTAAAAGCTTGAGTGTGTATTGTCTGCATATTGGCTGGAAAAGCGCATTCTTGCAATGCATGTTTTAATGCAGCGTCTTCAGGTTGTTTCTTTCGTTCTGGACATTTTAGGATTTTTATTTGGCTCTATCCCAATGACATACGGATTTGACGCGACAGCCAACATGGTGATAGTGCTGGAATTAGGAGAACAGGGTTTGAATCTCTTCTCGGCCCACTGAGTGACCTTGGGCAAGGCACAATCTCTCAACGGCAAATATCTGAACAAATCTTGCTACAAAACCCTCCGAGAGAGTCACCACAAGTTGAGCCTGGCTTGAAGACACTTAACAACAATATAACAAGGATTAAACAGGGATTCCTACACTCAAACAAACTCAGGAATGGTCACCAGTTACTACCAAAAGGCACGAAACCTTTGAATCTCCTGCGGGAGAAATAAAGTGGGGTATAAATAAATATAATATTTTTGGTGGGAACAGGTACAGGATTCTCCCACAAATGGCTCTGTTTTGCAGAGTAATGCAACTTTTAAGCCTGCATTTGTCAATGACCAACTCGATCCCACTGCGTTATAAAATTATTCCCAAGTAAAGCTTCACAAAATTATCTCGCTGCTCCTTTCTTTTGTGGCACTCAAGAGGCGTCAGCCTTAACCAACTCTCCGCAAAAATGTGCAGACCAGCAACTCTTCATTCTCCCAATACTGGACAGTGGGCAGTATAGTCTAGGTTGAGAATCCTTTCTTGGGAAACCAAAGGATTCCAAAATCCAAAATATTCCCAAGGGTACTTTTTTCTGATTGTTCAATGTATATTAAATATATAATTAATATTATTATATTATATTATTATCAATATTATAAGTATATACAATATATTATATATTATCATATTATTATATCCCTTTATATATAAGACACTATCAGAACATTATATTATTAGTATTATATAATATACTGTACCATATCATAATTTGTAGTATATACAATATATTATATATGGCAACATTAGAAGAAGGAGGGGGGCAGGAAGACATCATACCAACCTGAGAGCCAGGAAGATAGTTCATCTTGTCTCCTGTGCCATAGCAACATGCTATGCTAATTTTATATACATATATATACATATATAATATACAAAACTTTATCAATATATAATATATTGTATATACATATATCAATAATAATATTATAATGTAATACAATATTATGCTATTAATACTATATAATATTTGTCATATATTATATATTAAATGTAATAATACTAATAATATTACCATATAATATAATATAATGATAGACTACAATATAGTAATTTAATGCTTATATTGTGCTATGCTAATAATATATTGTATGTACATTTGATTTGTAAGCCGCTCTGAGTCCCCTTCAGGGTGAGAAGAGCGGGATATAAATAAATAAATAAATATTATCAATATAACACACCATATACCAACACTACTACATTACAATGTTATTATTTCTATACATTATTATATTGTATATGTGGAGGGGCTCCCAAGTGATGTTGCAGGAAACACCATGGCGCTGTTTTTATTAGGGTGCACATGATAACCTTCAGGCTATTATATTATTATTAGTATAATATTGCATTACATTATAATATTATTATCAATACAATAAGTATATACAATATATTAAATATTATCATATTAGTATATCCCTATATATATATATATAAGACACTACCAGTACATATTACTAGCATTATATAATATATTGTACCATAGCATAATTTGTAGTAGATACAATATACAATACATTATATGGCAACATTATCAATATAACATACCATATACCAGCACTACTACATTACAATGTTATTATTTCTATATATTATTATATTGCATATGTGGAGGGGTTCCCAAGTTATGTTGCAGGAGAAAAGATGGAGCTGTTTTTATTAGGGTGCACATGATAACCTTCAGGCTATCTATGAAACACCAATTTCGCCATCCAGCATGTAGATCTGGGCTCCATCTCCAAGATATCCCATTGATGTACATGATGAAGGCAAGGATGCTGCAGTGCTCAACCTGTGGGTGAAGGGTGCGCTTCCCGGGGCCTCCTCGAGGGGGCGCTCTTCCGGGCCCCCTTCCCGCTCTCGCGGCGCCTTCGCGGCTCCGTTGCGGCCTAGGCCTCCGCCCCGCCTCCCGTTCCCTTCAGGGGAAACCCTCTCTCCGCTCCCCGGTTCCCCGAGCCCCTCACCGGGTCTGAATGAAGGGCCTGCGCCGCTCTCTCGCAATCCAACCGACCTCTGCTCTTCCCTCAGCAAACCTTCCCGCCTCCTCACAGACGCCGACTGGCGGCCGCTCCTGTCAGCGCCCCTATTTATAAGATAGCCGATGGTGACGTCACCGCCGCAGACCCAAGCGGAGGTGTGTTCGGGCTTGGGCGGAAAGAGCCGAGTGGAGCGAGAAGGGGAAGGGGGTGTGGCCTGTAGTTAAGCCCCGCCCTGCACCTGACTAGCAACGGAAAGAGCCGAAGTTGAACGAGAGGAGAAAGGGGGCGCGATCTTTGCTTAAGCCCCGCCCTTTGTCCGACTAGCAACGGAAAGAGCCGAACGAGAAGAGAAAGGGGGCGCGATCTTTGCTTAAGCCCCGCCCTTTGTCTGACTAGCAACGGAAAGAGCCGAAGTGGAAATTGGGCCTTTGGTTAAGCCCCGCCCTTCACCAGACCAGCCACGGAAAGAGCCGAAGTTGAACGAGAGGAGAAAGGGGGCGCGATCTTTGCTTAAGCCCCGCCCTTTGTCCGACTAGCAACGGAAAGAGCCGAAGTTGAACGAGAGGAGAAAGGGGGCGCGATCTTTGCTTAAGCCCCGCCCTTTGTCTGACTAGCAACGGAAAGAGCCGAAGTGGAAATTGGGCCTTTGGTTAAGCCCCGCCCTTTATCCGACTAGCAACGGAAAGAGCCGAAGTGCAACAAGAGGGGGAAATGGGGCCTTTGGTTAATCCCCGCCCTTCGCCCGACCAGCCACGGAAAGAGCCGAAGGAGCTACTTTGCGGAAAGCCAAACCGACTCTAACCGAAAGCCTCCGGAAAGAGCCGAGTGGTGAAGATTGTTCAAAGAACACAAACCCTGTGGAAAGAGCATGACTCAGGAACACTGCGGCTGCGGCAACAACCACAACAAGACCTGAATGCACAATTAATGTCCTTTCCAGCCCTGGCACTGGGTTCTGAATAGAAGCCAGCATCAAAACACCGCAGCCATCCTATTTATTATCTTGACACACAGCCTTTACTGATTTCTGCCAGGAAGGCACAACCAAAGCAACCCTGACAGATGGCCATCCAACCATCAAAGCCTCCAGAGAAGGAGACTGCACCAGAATCCAAAGAAGCACATTTCGCTCCATTTGGAGTTCTTATTAACCTGTACGTGGAATAATAATAATAATAATAATATTTTATTTATATTCAACTCTATATCCCCAAGGGGACTTCTTATTAACCTGTAAGTGGAATAATAATAATAATAATAATAATAATAATAATAATAATAATAATAATAATAATAATAATTTATTCATATTCAGCTCTATATCCCCAAGGAGACTTCTTATTAACCTGTACGTGGAATAATAATAATAATAATAATAATAATAATAATATTTTATTTATATTCAACTCTATATCCCCAAGGGGACTTCTTATTAACCTGTAAGTGGAATAATAATAATAATAATAATATTTTATTTATATTCAACTCTATATCCCCAAGGGGACTTCTTATTAACCTGTACGTGGAATAATAATAATAATAATATTTTATTTATATTCAACTCTATATCCCCAAGGGGACTTCTTATTAACCTGTAAGTGGAATAATAATAATAATAATAATATTTTATTCATATTCAGCTCTATATCCCCAAGGAGACTTCTTATTAACCTGTACATGGAATAATAATAATAATAATAATAATAATAATAATAATATTTTATTTATATTCAACTCTATATCCCCAAGGGGACTTCTTATTAACCTGTAAGTGGAATAATAATAATAATATTTTATTTATATTCAGCTCTATATCCCCAAGGGGACTTCTTATTAACCTGTAAGTGGAATAATAATAATAATAATAATATTTTATTTATATTCAGCTCTATATCCCCAAGGGGACTTCTTATTAACCTGTAAGTGGAATAATAATAATAATAATAATAATATTTTATTTATATTCTGCTCTATATCCCCAAGGGGACTTCTTATTAACCTGTAAGTGGAATAATAATAATAATAATAATATTTTATTTATATTCAGCTCTATATCCCCAAGGGGACTTCTTATTAACCTGTAAGTGGAATAATAATAATAATAATATTTTATTTATATTCAACTCTATATCCCCAAGGGGACTTCTTATTAACCTGTAAGTGGAATAATAATAATAATAATAATATTTTATTTATATTCAGCTCTATATCCCCAAGGGGACTTCTTATTAACCTGTAAGTGGAATAATAATAATAATAATATTTTATTTATATTCTGCTCTATATCCCCAAGGGGACTTCTTATTAACCTGTAAGTGGAATAATAATAATAATAATAATATTTTATTTATATTCAGCTCTATATCCCCAAGGGGACTTCTTATTAACCTGTAAGTGGAATAATAATAATAATAATAATATTTTATTTATATTCAACTCTATATCCCCAAGGGGACTTCTTATTAACCTGTACGTGGAATAATAATAATAATAATAATAATATTTTATTTATATTCAGCTCTATATCCCCAAGGGGACTTCTTATTAACCTGTAAGTGGAATAATAATAATAATAATAATAATAATAATAATAATAATAATAATATTTTATTTATATTCAGCTCTATATCCCCAAGGAGACTTATTATTAACCTGTAAGTGGAATAATAATAATAATAATTTATTTATATTCAGCTCTATATCCCCAAGGGGACTTCTTATTAACCTGTAAGTGGAATAATAATAATAATAATAATATTTATATTCCGTTCTATATCCCCAAGGGGACTCAGGATGGATCACAGTACGCTGCCCTGGAAACTAGGACTCATTGGAGCCATGGGTTCAAATGACAACATTAGGAAGAAATTCCTGACTGTAAGATCTGTTTAGCAGTGGAACTCTCTGCCTCACAGTCCGGTGTGATCTCCTTCCTTAAACAGAGGCTAGATGGCCATCTGTCGGGAGTATGTTGATTGTGCTTTTCTTGTATAGCGGGAGGTTGGACTAGATGGACGACGTGGTCTCTTCCAACTCTATTATTCCGATTCTATGAACAGTTGACCACTTCTGGGCTGTGGCTGCCTATTATTATCCAAATCCAAATTTATTTAATGCTTAGACCAGGGGTCCCCAAACTAAGGCCCGGGGGCCGGATGCGGCCCTCCGAGGTCATTTACCTGGCCCCCGCCCTCAGTATTATAATATAATATATTGTATATACATATCATATTGATAATAATATTATAATGTAATACAATATAACACCAATCATAATACCATATAATAATATTAATTATATATTCTATGTTACATATAATATTACTAATAATATTACAGTGTAGTGGTATAGTTCAATATAGTAATATATAATGCTAATATTGTGCTATGCTAATAATATAATATATTGTATGTACATATAATTTTTAAGCCACTCTGAGTCCCCTTTGGGGTGAGAAGGGTGTGATGCAAATGTAGTAAATAAATGCAGTAAATAATAAATAAATAAATAAATTTTAGACTTAGGCTCACCCAAAGTCTGAAATGACTTGAAGGCACACAACAACAACAACAACAACAACAACAACAACCCTAATTAACTTGACGATCTCATTGGCCAGAAGCAGGACCACACTTCCCATTGAAATCCCGATAAATGTATGTTGGTTAAAATTGTTTTTATTTTTAAATATGGTATTGTTCTTTCATTGTTGTTGTTGTTGTTGTTTTTGCACTACAAATAAGACATATGCAGTGTGCATCGGAATTGGTTTGTATTTTTTTCAAATGATAATCCGGCCCCTCAACAGTCAGAAGGATTGTGGACCGGCCCTCGGCTTAAAAAGTTTGAGGACCCCTGGCTTAGACCATAGGTCTTTCGCATGCTAGACGAACAAACAATTACACAAAAGCCAGACCATCAAATACAATATAAAACATGCCATTAAAACCCTATATAAATCATTAAAACATTAAAATGCTGCAAATATCAATGTCAGGATATGCCCTTCAAATACTACATATGTCATGGATTAGCACCAACATAATTAAAAACAAGATAAAACCAAGTACAGTAGAGTCTCACTAATCCAAGCCTCGCTTATCCAAGCCTCTGGATAATCCAAGCCATTTTTGTAGTCAATGTTTCCAATATATCGTGATATTTTGGTGCTAAATTCATAAATACAGTAATTACAACATAACATTACTGCGTATTGAACTACTTTTTCTGTCAAATTTGTTGTATAACATGATGTTTTGGTGCTTAATTTGTAAAATCATAACCTAATTTGATGTTTAATAGGCTTTTCCTTGATCAGTCCTTATAATCCAAGATATTCGCTTATCCAAGCTTCTGCAGGCCCGTTTAGCTTGGATTAGTGAGACTCTACTGTAAGTACAGCATTATTAAAACAATTATAAAAATACTCTGGTTTCTCTTCAGATCGTATAAATCTTTCGCCTATTATTATTATTGTTGTTGTTGTTATTGAAAAGGAAAGGGCTCAAGGCTTTTAGGAATTGTGGGAGTTGAAGTCCAAAACTCCCGGAGGGCCGAAATTTGCCCAGGCCTGTTGTAAACAATCTATTTCGATTTCAAAAATGGAGCAATGCAGTAATAAGACTGCGCTCTTCCGGCTGGCATGCTTCGGGATGTCGGAGCAAACCGCCAAGTCTCTCTTCTTTGCAAGGAAATCCAAGGTCGGTATTCTGGATTTTCCCCCAAAACCCATCACAAATATGTATCCAAACTCTGCAGAGTGATATTTGTCTCCGAAAGTGCCAAATGCAGCAGTGCTCATTTAGATAATGGCACTTCCTTGCTGCCAACAAAAGCTCACAGATTTATTAATTTTTTTACTGCAGGAAGAGAAAACAATTAAAAGTAAAGGATGAGACAAAACGCTCTTTGTATTTGTGGGCAGCCCAACTCTAGCGCTTTGGCAATGCTTTGAATTAGAAGTGACGCGTTCCAAGCCTATATTATGATGTAATACAAAATAATAATAATAATTCATTATTATAATTGTCTATTTATATTACATGTAATATTACTAGTAATATTGCAATATAGTTGTATAGTACAATATCTATATATATAAAAGAGTGATGGCATCACGGCGACCCACAAAACAACAAAACTACAACCCCCCCAACCTCGAAATTTGACAACACAACCCATCATCCACGCCTCTAGGTTGATACAACAAAAAGCAAAGAAAAATAAAGTCCTAATTAGAAGGAGAGAAATAATTGTTTTTATCCAATTGCTGCCACTTAGAAGGCTAAGCTCCGCCCACTTGGTCTCCTAGCAACCCACTGAGCCCAGTGTTAATAAAAGAATAAAAAATAAAATAAATACAAATAATACAATAAAAAATAATAATAAATACTAAAAAATTAATACAATAAAATACTACAACAAAATAACTAAAAATAATACAACAAAATAATAAAATATAATAAATAAAAAAGAAAAGTTACAATAAAATTAATTTAAAAAATACAAATAACGTCAAATAAAAATTCCACAACAGCTTTTAACCAATACCACCACCACTTTGCCACAGCAACGCGTGGCCGGGCACAGCTAGTAATAATATATAATGCTTATATAGCGCTTATATTGTGCTATACTAATAATATAATATATTGTATGTACAGATAATATTGATAATAATATTATAATGTAACACAATATAATGATACATTATTTTAATTTTATATTATATATTACATGTAATATTACTAATAATATTGCAGTATAGTCACATAGTACAATCTAGTAATATATAATGCTTATATTGTGCTATGCTAATAATGTAATATATTGTATGTACATAATATTATAATGTAACATAATATAATGATACATTATTTTAATTGTATATTATATATTACGTGTAATATTACTAATAATATTGCAGTATAGTCACATAGTACAATCTAGTAATATATAATGCTTATATTGTGCTATGCTAATATATTTTATGTATATATAATATTGATAATATTATAATGTAACACAATATAATAACAATACACTATTTTAATTGTATATTATATATTACATGTAATATTACTAGTAATATTGCAATATAGTTGTATAGTACAATATAATAATATATAATGCTTATATAGTGCTATGCTAATAATATAATATATTGTATGTACAGTAGAGTTTCACTTATCCAAGCTAAACGGGCCGGCAGAACCTTGGATAAGCGAATATGTTGGATAATAAGGAGAGATTAAGAAAAAGCCTATTAAACATCAAAATAGGTTATGATTTTACAAATTAAGCACCAAAACATCATGTTATGCAACAAATTTGACAGAAAAAGTAGTTCAATACGCAGTAATGTTATGTTCTAATTACTGTATTTACAAAATTAGCACCAAAATATCACGTTATATTGAAAACATTGACTACAAAAATGCATTGGATAATCCAGAACGTTGGATAAGCGAGTGTTGGATAAGTGAGACTCTACTGTATATAATGCTTATATAATGCTTATATTGTGTTATACTAATAATATAATATATTGTATGTACAGATAATATTGATAATAATATTATAATGTAACACAATATAATGATACATTATTTTAATTTTATATTATATATTACATGTAATATTACTAATAATATTGCAGTATAGTCACATAGTACAATCTAGTAATATATAATGCTTATATTGTGCTATGCTAACAATGTAATATATTGTATGTATATAATATTATAATGTAACACAATATAATAATGACACATTATTTTAATTGTATATTATATATTACATGTAATATTACTAATATTGCAGTATAGTCATATAGTACAATCTAGTAATATATAATGCTTATATTGTGCTATGCTAATAATATAATATATTGTATGTACATATAATATTGATAATATTATAATGTAACACAATATACAGTAGAGTCTCACTTATCCAAGCCTCGCTTATCTAAGTTTCTGAATTATCCAAACCATTTTTGTAGTCAATGTTTTCAATATATCATGATATTTTGGTGCTAAATTCGTAAATACAGTAATTACAACATAGTATTACTGTGTATTGAACTGCTTTTTCTGTCAAATTTGTTATATAACATGATGTTTTGGTGCTTAATTTGTAAAATCATAACCTAATTTGATGTTTAATAGGCTTTTCCTTAATCCCTCTCTATTATCCAAGATATTCGCTTATCCAAGCTTCTGCCGGCCCGTTTAGCTTGGATAAGTGAGACTCTACTGTAATAATGATACATTATTTTAATTGTATATTATATATTACATGTAATATTACTAATAATATTGCAATATAGTCATATAGTACAATATAATAATATATAATGCTTATATCAGGGGTCCCCAAACTAAGGCCCGGGGGCCGGATGCGGCCCTCCAAGGTCATTTACCTGGCCCCCACCCTCGGTTTTATAATACATTTTATATCAGTTTTAATAATATAATATATTGTATATACATACAATATTGATAAAAATATTATAATGTTATACAATATAATACTAATAATAATACCACATAATAATATTAATTATATGTTATATGTTACATATTGTATGGTATAGTTCAATGTAGTGGTATAGTAATGTATAATGCTAATATTGTGCTATGCTAATAATATAATATATTGTATGTACCTACAACTGCTCTGAGTCCCCTTCGGGGTGAGAAGGGTGGGATATAAATGTAGTAAATAAATGTAGTAAGCGAATAAATAATTAATTTTAGACTTAGGCTCACCCAAATTCTGAAATGACTTGAAGGCACACAACAACAACAAACAACAATCCGAATTAACTTGACTATCTCATTGGCCAGTAGCAGGCCCATACTTTCCATTGAAATCCTGATAGGTTTATGTTGGTTAAGATTGTTTTCATTTTTAAATATTGTATTGTTCTCTCATTATTGTTGTTGTTGTTTTGCACTACAAATAAGACATGTGCAGTGTGCATAGAAATTGGTTTGTATTTTTTTTTTCAAATGGTAATTCGGCCCCTCAACAAGTCTGAAGGATTGTAGACCGGCCCTTTGCTTAAAAAGTTTGAGGACCCCTGGCTTATATTGTGCTATACTAATAATATAATAATATAATATATTGTATGTATATATAACTTGTAAGCCACACTGAGTCCCCTTCGGGGTGAGAAGGGTGGGATATAAATGTTGCAAATAATAATAATAATACACTACTATAACTGTATATTTATATTACATGCAATATTACTAATAATATTGCAATATTGTCATATAGTACAATATAATAATATCTAATGCTTATATTGTGCTATACTAATAATACAATAATATAATATATTGTATGTATATATAACTTGTAAGTCGTCCTGAGTCCCCTTTGGGGTGAGAAGGGCAGGATATAAATGTCGCAAATAATAATAATACACTATTATAATTGTATATTTATATTACATGCAATATTACTAATAATATTGCAATATAGTCATATAGTACAATATAATAATATATAATGCTTATATTTGACTTGAGGATTCTGTCAAAGACTTGAGGATTCTGGATGAATGGATTTTAATCTTGGACATTCTTAAAATTTTATATAATGTGATTTTATTTTGTAATGGTATCTGTTTTATATGAACTGTTTTGTAGATTGTTTTATACGAATTGTTGTTTTTACATTGTTTTTAGGCATTGAATTTTTGCCATTTACTGTAAGCCGCTTTGAGTCTCCTCGGAGAGAAAGGCGGGGTAAAAGTGATGTAAATAAATGAATAAAATATTGTGCTATACTAATAATATAATAATATAATATATTGTATGTATATATAACTTGTAAGCCACGCTGAGTCCCCTTTGGGGTGAGAAGGGCGGGATATAAATGTTGCTAATAAATAAATAATAATAAATATACACACGATATGAAAAAATGTTTCGTGGCTAGAGGTCTGATATGACACAGAAAGGTTCCTTTTATTGCTCAAATATAAAAAAACAATGTAATTGTTTACCTTTGGGATCCAAATGAGTCCCGAGACACTCAAATGCCACACAGGAGTGTCCCAAAATTCCTCTAAGTAAAGGTCTAAATAAATACAAGTCAAGGTCTTGTCAGGCTTTAGCTGGAAACGGCAACAGACAAGAAATCGTTGTGACTTCTCTGAGACATCCACGGGCACCAAAGGTTTAAAAAGAGAGAGTCCGAGTCCAAGGCATTCTCTGAGCTTCTGAAAACGGGAGGAGCAGAGTCACGACCTCCAGAAGGACGGCGGCAGAAAACCCTTCGGCAAAGGAATTTCTTTCCGCTGCAAACATTTCTGCAGGAGAGGAAAAGGGCTTTTTACAACCGGAAACTCAAGGGATAATAATGACAAATTACGTCCAGCAACACACATATATATTATATATATCTATATATATAAAAGAGTGATGGCATCAGGGCAGCGGACAAAACAACAAAACTACAGGCCCCCCAACCTCGAAATTTGACAACACAACCCATCATCCACGCCTCCAGGTTGATATAACCAAAAGAAAAGAAAAATAAAGTCCTAATTACAGGGAGAGGAATAATTGTTTTTATCCAATTGCTGCCAGTTAGAAGGCTAAGTTCCACCCACTTGGGTCTCCTAGCAACCGACTCAGCCCAGGGGACAGGCACCAGAGTTTGGAGAGACCCCTAAGGGCCATCGAGCCCAACCCTTTCTACTATGCAGCAGGACACAATCCAAGCATTCCCAACACATGGACAACGTATAAATACTATACAATACTACACAGGGACATAGACCCCCTCTACCCTCACCACTTTCACAGGACACAAACAACCAAATGCATACGAAACATAAAGACAACCATACAACAGACATTCAATACCACCACTATCTCAACAATTTCTCACCAACACCACCAGACAATGCCACAGCAACGCGTGGCCGGGCACAGCTAGTATATATATATATAATAAAAGTGAAATCGGAGTATGTATCAGCGTTTTGATTGGCCTGGCGGAATATGTGCTCGCGTTTTGATTGGCCGCCACTATCCCAGGCCACTGAGACCAACAGGAATGACGGATCTGCCCCAAACTTGGCCCACTTCATCCCCACGATGCACTTTATGACCTGCTGCCATTTGGGGGAGGATGGACCACAGATGATGGGATTTGCAGTACTTTCAAACACTTTCACTCCCACAGACTACTGCAATGCCCACCAATGATAGAAATGGACCAAACTTGGCACACAGAACTCCTGTCGACTCCTTTACGTCCTGATGTATATTGGGGCAGGATGGACCAAGGATGATGGGATGTGCAGTACCTTCCCTCACTTCTTGAGACCACAGCAACTGCCACAAATCACACAACTGAACCAAACCAGGCACACATATCCCAAATGACACACTTCACATGCTGCAGCAGTTTGACGGGGGATGGACCAAGGATTATGGGATTTGCAGTACATTCATCCAATTCACCTCCCACAAACCACTGTGATGCCCACGAATGACAAAACTGTATCAAACTTGACACGCACGTGCAGGCTAGCCCACTTTACATCCTGGTGCAGTTTGGGGGAAGAGGGACCGTGGATGAGGGGACTTACAATATCTTCAGTCACTTCCTGGGACTACTGTGACCCCCACCAATGACTGATCAAGACCAAACTTGGCACATAGAGCCACCATGGCCCACTCTACATCTTGGTGAGGTTTGAAAGAGCTTGGACCTTGGATGATGGGACTTGCAGTATATTCATTCACTTCCTGAGACCACTGTCGCCCCCATCAATGTCTCATCAAGACCAAACTTCAAACAGAGAACACCCAGGACTCACTCTACACCCAGGTGCAGTTTGGAGGATGATGGACCATGGACGATGGGACTTCTAATACCTTCACTCACTTCCTGAGAGCACCGCGACCCACACAAATGACTGATCAAGACCAAACATGCTACATGGAGCCCTCATGACCTACTCTACATACTGGCTCTGTTTGGAGGGGGGTGGACACTGGACGATGGGACTTGCATATGGGAGTTGGAGCTCACCCGCGCCCACTGAACCCACCTGACATTGGATATAGGCTACACTTGGAACACAGGCAAACAAGGCCTTTCTCAAATGACCCGGGCATCGCCGGGTCTCCAAGCTAGTATATATATAATATACAATATCATTACAGTATATTGGTATAGTACAATATAGTAACATGTAATGCTAATACTGTGCTATGCTAATAATATAATTTATTGTATGTCCGTATTATTTGTAAGTCGCTCTGAGACACCTTCGAGGTGAGAAGGGCGGGATATAAATGTTGCAAATAAATAAATCTATATATATAAAAGAGTGATGGCATCACGGCGACCCACAAAACAACAAAACTACAGGCCCCCCAACCTCGAATTTTGACAACACAACCCATCATCCACGCCTCTAGGTTGATACAACAAAAAGAAAAGAAAAATAAAGTCCTAATTTGAGAGAGAGGAATAATTGATTTTATCCAATTGCTGCCAGTTAGAAGGCTAAGCTCCTCCAACTTGGTCTCCTAGCAACCTAATAAAAAATAATAAAAAACACTAAAAATTAATACAATAAAATACTATAATAACAGAAAATAACTAAAAATAATACAAGAAAATAATAAAATATAATAAATAAAAATATAACTTACAATAAAATTAATTAAAAAATGCAAATAACGTCAAATAAAAATTACACAACAATTTTTAACCAATACCACCACCACTTTGCCACAGCAACGCGTGGCCGGGCACAGCTAGTGATAAATATATATTTCCCCTTTTTATTATTTCTTTATTTACTACATTTATATCCCGCTCTTCTCACCCCGAAGGGGACTCAGAGCGGCTTACAAATCAAATCAACATACAATATATTATTATCATTACACAATATAAGCATTAAATTACTATACTGTACTATATCATTATATGGTAATATTATTAGTAATAATAATAATAATAATACAGTAGAGTCTCACTTATCCAACACTCACTTATCCAACGTTCTGGATTATCCAATGCATTTTTGTAGTCAATGTTTTCAATGCATGGTGATATTTTGGTGCTAAATTCGTAAATACAGTAATTACTATATAGCATTAATGTGTAATTAACTACTTTTTCTGTCAAATTTGTTGTATAACATGATGTTTTGGTGCTTAATTTGTAAAATCATAACCTATTTTGATGTCTGATAGGCTTTTTCTTAATCTCTCCTTATTATCCAACATATTCGCTTATCCAACGTTCTGCCGGCCCGTTTATGTTGGATAAGTGAGACTCTACTGTATATTGTACTATATCATTATATGGCAATATTAGTAATAATAATAATAACTTTATTTTTATAACCTGCCTCTATCTCCCCAAAGGGGACTCAGGGCGGCTTACATGGGTCCAAGCCCGAATAAAAACAATAGCAATATAAAACACAACAATAGACAAGATTGCACAATTATAAAAATTTAAACATTACCCAATAAAAATAAATGACAAAAACTAATAAAAACATTGGTTAAAAATCTATTACATTTAATATATAATATATAATTAATATTATTATATTGTATTATTAGTAGTATATTTATTTATTTATTTATTTATTCATTCCAACATTTATATCCCGCCCTTCTCACCCAACAGGGGACTCAGGGCGGCTTACAATAAAACACACATATAAAACCTGTACAATACACTATAAATCAGTTAAAAATTAACTTACATAAAACATTCATAAAATAATATATAATATATAATATTATTATCAATATTATATGTACATACAGTAGAGTCTCACTTATCGTTGGATAACATAAACGGGCCGGCAGAATGTTGGATAAGCGAATATGTTGGATAATAAGGAGGCATTAAGGAAAAGCCTATTAAACATCAAATTAGGTTATGATTTTACAAATTAAGCACCAAAACATCATGTTATACAACAAATTTGGCAGAAAAAGTAGTTCAATAGGCAGTAATACTATGTAGTAATTACTGTATTTATGAATTTAGCACAAAAATATCATGATATATTGAAAACATTGACTACAAAAATGCGTTGGATAATCCAGAACGTTGGATAAGCGAGTGTTGGATAAGTGAGACTCTACTGTACAATATATTATATATTTATATATATAATTATATATATTATATATTTATAAATTATTATAAATTATATATATGTATATAAAATTGGCATAGCATAGCATGTTGCTATGGGTTGTATACATAAAGTACAACTGTCACTATTATATTACAAAAGCATTTTTATTCTATTTTTATTAATCATTTCCAAAAAAAAATTCCAGGGGAAAAAAGAGGGAATTCATGACATTTGGGGGGAAATCAACATCTTTATCACTGACGTAGATGCCAAAATACCTCCAAGAACTGCTTGAATCTTATCAGGGAGCCCATTTCTCCAGGACTTGTAATGGCTTCCATCCTACAAGGGAGAGAAACACACTAACAATCAGACAATGAACGGGAACAAAGGTCAGCAAGATGAGATAAGAGAATACTCTTTCATTATATGGTAATATTATTAGTAGTATTACATTTAATATATAATATATAATTAATATTATTTTAATTAGTATAATATTGCATTACATTATAATATTATTATCAATATTACAAGTATATACAATATATTATATATTTATAAATTATTGTATAATACATCTATATATATAAAAGGGTAATGAAATTTCGGCCTAGGACAAAACAACAAAACTACACATCCCAGAAACACTAAACTTGGCAGCACAACCCCTCATCCATGCCTCTACGTTCATACAACAAAAGGAAAAGAAAAATAAAGTCCTAATTAGAGGGAGAGGAAGAAGGCTAAGCTCCGCCCACTTGGTCTCCTAGCAACCCACTCAGCCCAGGAGACAGGCAGAGTTAGGCCTCACTTAGGCCTCTTCCACACTGCCTATAAAATATAGATCATCAGATTTTAACTGGATTATATGGCAGTGTAGATTCAAGGCCCTTCTACACAGCTATATAACCCATTTATAATGGACTTAATGTCAGGGGAAAACCTTTACCCTTTACCTTAACTACCACCAATTCCTCAATACAGTAGTGTCTCACTTATCCAAGCTAAACGAGCCAGCAAAAGCTTGGATAAGCGAATATCTTGGATAATAAGGAGGGATTAAGGAAAAGCCTATTAAACATCAAATTAGGTTATGATTTTACAAATTAAGCACCAAAACATCATGTTATACAACAAATTTGACAGAAAAAGTAGTTCAGTACGCAGTAATGTTATGTTGTAATTACTGTATTTACGAATTTAGCACCAAAATATCACGATATATTGAAAACATTGACTACAAAAATGCTTTGGATAATCCAGAGGCTTGGATAAGCGAGGCTTGGATAAGTGAGACTCTACTGTATTATTAGTAGTATCACATTTAATATATAATATATAATTAACATTATATTATAATTAGTATAATATTGTATTACATTATATTATTATCGATATTACAAGTACATACAGTATATTATATATTTATAAATTATTGTATATTACATATATATATATATATTTGTGTGTGTGTGTATGTAAAATAGACATAGATAGGAATTTGTGAACTGTTTAAGAGCCTGCCATTCAAAAAGGATGCTTATACTGTATGACAAGATGTCAACAAGAGGCAAGGATGCCTGGGAGTAGGCCAAAGACATACCAGAAGAAGAGATCTTCCAGAACAAATAGGTCATTTTGTACCTTGGGAAAAACTCTTCTTTGATTATCAGGATCATCTTCCAAAACTGGACTTGGTATTGCTTCATGAGAGCATTTCCACAGACCTGCGGGGAGGCAAAAGATAGGCACGTGTGGTATTTAAAGAGGTATAACTTTGTGTACTACATTCAAGTACATTCAAAGCTTTACATGGCAAGGGTTTCACTGGAATTTGCAGACATCCAATTGGGAAAGATGGGAGATGGAGTGGGGTATAAATAAAGTCATTATTATTATTATTATTATTATTATTATTACATGGCAAGGGTTTCATTGGAAAGTGCAGACATCCAATTGGGAAAGATGGGAGATGGAGTGGGGTATAAATAAAGTCATTATTATTATTATTATTATTATTATTATTATTATTATTACATGGCAAGGGTTTCATTGGAATGTGCAGACATCAAATTGGGAAAGATGGGAGATGGAGCGGGGTATAAATAAAGTCATTATTATTATTATTATTATTATTATTATTTTATTATGACACAGCAAACAAGATAGATATGCTGGATTTCGTATCACAAAATCACAAGTCGAACACTTCCCAAGTGTCTAGGACTCTGTGATGTATTTTTGGATTATGCGCGCAGATCCCAGCAAGGTGGCCTTTTGCAGTTGGCAGATCGTAATTTTGTCAATGTCTATTGTTTCCAAATGCCGGCTGAGATCTTTTGGCACGGCACCCAATGTGCCCATCACCACCGGGACCACCTGCACTGGTTTCTGCCAGAGTCTTTGAAGTTCAATCTTGAGGTCCTGATAGCGGCTGAGTTTTTCCTGTTGTTTTTCGTCAATAATAATAATAATAATAATAATTATTATTATTACATGGCAAGGGTTTCATTGGAATTTGCAGACATCCAATTGGGAAAGATGGGAGATGGAGCGGGGTATAAATAAAGTTTTTTAAAATTATTGTTATTATTATTATTATTATTATTATTATTACATGACAAGGGTTTCATTGGAATTTGCAGACATCCAATTGGGAAAGATGGGAGATGGAGCGGGGTATAAATAAAGTTTTTTAAAATTATTGTTATTATTATTATTATTATTATTATTATTATTATTATTATTATTATTACATGACAAGGGTTTCATTGGAATTTGCAGACATCCAATTGGGAAAGATGGGAGATGGAGCGGGGTATAAATAAAGTTTTATTATTATTATTTTATTATGACACAGCAAACAAGATAGATATGCTGGATTATTATCATTATCATTATTATTATTACATGGCAAGGGTTTCATTGGAATTTGCAGACATCCAATTGGGAAAAAAGGGAAATGGAGCGGGGTATAAATAAAGTTTTATTATTATTATTATTATTATTATTATTATTATTATTACATGGCAAGGGTTTCATTGGAATTTGCAGACATCCAATTGGGAAAGATGGGAAATGGAGCGGGGTATAAATAAAGTATTATTATTATTATTATTATTATTATTATTATTATTATTACATGGCAAGGATTTCATTGGAATTTGCAGACATCCAATTGGGAAAGATGGGAGATGGAGCGGGGTATAAATAGTTTTTATTATTATTATTATTATTATTATTATTATTATTATTATTATTATTATTATTATTATTACATGGCACGGCTTTCATCGAAATTTGCAGACATCCAATTGGGAAAGATGGGAGATGGAGCGGGGTATAAAGTTTTTTTTTTTTATTATTATTATTACATGGCAAGGGTGTCATTGGAATTTGCAGACATCCAATTGGGAAAGATGGGAGATAGAGCGGGGTATAAATAAAGTTTTATTATTATTATTATTATTATTACTCCAGAGGACAGGACAAGAATCCAAAATGACTCTGAACAGATAAGAATGCTGAAGGGCCAAAACCAACCAAGCCAATGAATCTCAGCAGGGCCATAATTGCAGCCCCACTGCATGGTGATTTGGGTGCAGAATTACTTAAAGATAATTTCTTAAACAGTCCGGTTTTCTTCACCTGAGGAAGGAAGCCATCGTGAAGCAGAAAAGAGTGGGATAGAATGAAAAAAGAACCATTACTGACCTCCAGGAAGTCAAACAGAATGGTGGCCGTGACGTCTGCAAGGGGCTCCATGTTCAGCATTTGTGCCAGCCAGCGCCACGCGTGATTTAAGCCATGCGGGTGAACCTAAAGGACAGGGAAAGCCGTGAAGATTGATGAGTTGTTATAATAATAATAATTTTTAAAAACCCAGGGCGGCTCACATGGGGCGAGGCCCGACAACATAATCAAATAAAACAAAGACATGATGCACAGTTCACAATATAAACAATAAAAACATAAATGCAGTATTGTAATGAAGTACGAATTTTGATTTACAGATGTTATGTTTAATTATATGTTTATGTTTTAAAAGGGTAAGTATTACAGTTATTGCATCTCAGCACTCAGAGGCTGGTTGCCATGGAGAAGTAGGCGGAGCCAACTGCCGGTTAGTGGAAGAAGTGCAGAGTTTAAAAAAGAGAGTCAGTCTGTGCTCTGAGGAGGCACAGGGAAGATTGATTCCCGGTTGATGGGATCAAGGAGACTCAATTGTTCATTTTGAGTCGGTTTTTAAATAAGTTTGGTGACTTATTTAATGTAGTCTGTGACCTGGCAAGGCACAGAGAATTTTATTTATTTATTTTATTTATTTATTACATCATTTCTACCCCTCCCTTCTCACCCCTCAGGGGACTCAGGGCGGCTTACAACATGAACATATACATCAAAACAATTTATATCACATTTAAAAATCCATTTAAATTAAAAATTACATTAAAATTGAGAGCTTACATTAAAAAAACCGACATAGTTATACATATAAATATACATTCAGGCGCATTTCAAGTCCAAGTGGGGGCAATCAGTGAGTCGTATAATTATTGTATCTCATTTCTACTGCTACTCTTGTTCAAAGGCCTGGTCCCATAACCATAATACAGATGATCAAAACACAAAATCTACATTATCAGCTTTGAACTGGACTATATGAGTCTACACTGCCCTATAATCTGGATTCTGTGTGGAAGTAGAAAAGGCCAGAGTGCGGTAAAGGAGGTATCATGGCCCCACCATAGTTTCTAAACACTTAAACCCAAAGCTCCCTCCACCTTAATTAAGTGAATTGATATTTTGGCAACAGGAGAAAAGCTAATAGGCTGCAGAAAAAAACAGACTGAAAAAGCAATTGCAATCTGAGCCAACAGTAACAATGCAATGCACATACCCCTTGTCGATCTCTGTAAGGCCACTGCATTTGAAGTATCGCAGCGTACAGACGGATCATCCCAGACATGCGCTTCAGGAAGTTGTCCTGCGGCTCAACATTAGAATCCTTCACTTGGTAGCCAAGGATCCTGCGCATTGGAAGACACGTAGATTGATTAACATAGCCAGTCCAACCAGTTGTTTGATTCCCTGCAATCAGAGTTGATTTTGAACCAAGTTATTAATTAACAAATATTAATTTGCTGTGATAGTTATGTATTTTATATCAATGTATTTTATTGTACGTTGCTGGGCTTGATCCCCATGTGAGCTGCCCTGAGCCCCCTCAGGGAGATGGGGCAGGATACAAAAATAAAGTTATTGTTGTTATTATTATTATTATTATTAGAAACACAACAAGATGAGTTCACAGCAGACACTCTGCTGGCTGTTGTATTGGATCCCACGTCGGACACTATTAGTATTAGTATTATTATTGTTATTATTATTAGAAACACAACAAGAAGAATCCACAGCAGACACTCTACTGGATGTTGTATTCGATCCCACGTCTGACACTATTATTATTATTATTATTATTATTATTATTATTAATTAGAAACACAACAAAATGAGTCCACAGCAGACACTCTGCTGGCTGTTGTATTGGATCCCATGTCGGACACTATTATTATTATTATTATTGGAAACACAACAAGATGAGTCCACAGCAGACACTCTGCTGGCTGTTGTATTGGATCCCATGTCGGACACTATTATTATTATTATTATTATTATTGGAAACACAACAAGATGAGTCCACAGCAGACACTCTGCTGGCTGTTGTATTGGATCCCATGTCGGACACTATTATTATTATTATTATTATTATTAAAAACACAAGATGAGTCCACAGCAGACACTCTGCTGGCTGTTGTTTTGGATCACTCATCGGGCACTTCCCAAGTGTCTAGGACACTTATTATTATTATTATTATTATTATTAGAAACACAACAAGATAAATCCACAGCAGACACTCTGCTGGCTGTTGTATTGGATCACACGTCTAGAACATTTATTATTATTGTTATTATTATTATTGACACAACGACGTTGTATGACACAGCAAACAAGATAGGTATGCTGGACTTCGTTTCACAAAATCATAAGTCGAACACTTCCCAAGTGTCTAGGACTGTGTGATATATTATTATTATTACTATTATTATTATTAAGCTTATGTGAACACTTCCAACACTTTCACAGACTTTTCTTGGGAGCTTATCATACTACAACATCAATCCTGAGAGTGGAGGGCTTTGAAAATTTACTAAACTATTTCTATCCCAATCTGTAACATGAGATCTCAGACAACATACAATTAAAACAACGGGAACAATTCAAAACAACTCCAAATAAAAACGACAACATAATATAAGTAAGCAGTTTGAACAGATGGCAAAATTAAAAGTAAAAGCTGAAAAAAAGACATCGGGTCTCAAATAAAAATAAAAAAACCACGTCAACTTGGAGCCTAAAAGACTCTCCAAAATTGATGAGGTGTCTGGAGTTATGAAGACCAGTATCTCTCTATAAAAATATAATATATAACATATAAAATCTCTCTCTCTGTTGCTAGTTGAAGTGGCCTTCTGCGAGGTGATTATTTTCTTGGTTCCTGGTTTCCACGTGCCACCACGATCCCCGAAATTTCGATGAACACACCTCTGATATTCCTCCAGGGAGGTCCCTTCCTTCAGGGCCGGGTAGAAAGGCACGGCGTAGGGACACTTCTTGTGCAGATGGGCCAGGATGAGGCCCCCCACCCGCGGGTGCAGCTCCCAGATGCCCGAGGCCACCACGGCAATGGGGAAAGCGGCCTCGTGGTGAGAGGCAACCTCTTCCTCGCCTTGTTTCTGGGGAAAAAAATATAAAAAGTCACCCTCCAGGGTTGTTGTATGTCTTTTGGGCTGTCTGGCCATGTTCCAGAAGTATTCTCTGCTGACGTTTCGCCCACATCTATGGCAGGCATCTTCAGAGGTTGTGAGGCATGGATAAACTAGGCAAGGAAGGTAAATATATATCTGTGGAGAGTCCAGGGTGTGACAAGAGCCCTTTTATCAGTTGGAAGCCAGCGCTAATGTTTCAGTTAATCACCCTAATTAGCATTGGAGACTCCACCACAGACATCAGAAGAGCTGCAAGGCCAAGAACAAGCCGTGAGAGTCAAGACAAAGATCCACCCAGAGGAAAGGTGTTCTTACCAGACATCAAGGGAACCACTGACCGCATAGGCAAACTGATGAAGAAGCACAACCTACAAACTATCTACAGACCCACAAAGAAAATCCAACAAATGCTACAGTCAGTGAAAGACAAGAGGGATCCTCTCTCCTCTACAGGAGTCTACCGGATCCCATGCAGCTGTGGACAAGTCTACAGAGGGACCACCACACACAGCGTTGCCCAAACAAGAGTCAAAGAACATGAAAGGCACTGCAGACTCACTCAGCCAGAGAGATCAGCCAGAGCAGAGCACTTGATGAACCAGCCTGGACACAGGATATTATTTGAGAACACAGAAATGCTGGACCACTCCAACAACTGTCATGTCAGACTACACAGAGAAGCCATTGAAATCCACAAACATGTGGACAACTTCAACAAAAAGGAGGAAACCATGAAAATGAACAAAATCTGGCTACCAGTATTAAAAAACTCAAAAATTCAGAACAGTAGATGGGAAGCAACACTCTGAGGGCAGAGGAGCCCCAAGGACGGCTAATGACTCTGAACAAAGGATGCCCCCCAGGCAAGAGACAAACCTTTCCAATGCTAATTAGGGTGATTAACTGAAACATTAGTGCTGGCTTCCAACTGACAAAGGACTCTTGTCACACCCTGGACTCTCCACAGATAGATATTACCCCTTTTCCCCGAAAATAAGACATCCCCAAAAAATAAGACCTAGTAGAAGTTTTGCCGAATTGCTAAATATAAGGCCTCCCCCGAAAGTAAGACCTAGCGAAGTTTTTGTTTGGAAGCATGCCCGGCGCCTGCCAAACAGAACACCAGAGCATGCAGAATTGGTAAATGTACATACCAGTTGTACATGGAAATAATGGTAGTAACAAGAAATTCTTGATAGGATTCATAGTTTGTCTGGTTATGCTGGTTTGTGATGACAACTACTGTACAGTATATAATAAATGTTCATTTTTTAGTTCAACAATAAATGTGAATTCTTCTTCATGGAAAAATAAGACATCCCCTGAAAATAAGACCTAGCACATCTTTGGGAGCAAAAATTAATATAAGACAGTGTCTTATTTTCGGGGAAACACGGTAACCTTCCTTGCCTAGTTTATCCATGCCTCACAACCTCTGAGGATGCTTGCCATAGATGTGGGCGAAACGTCAGGAGAGAATACTTCTAGAACATGGCCATACAGCCCGGAAAACATACAGCAACCCTGTGATCCCGGCTATGAAAGCCTTCGACAACACATAGTCACCCTCCAGTTGCGTATAAATAAAGACTCAGGACCAATAGCAGCCTCTTGCTTGATGAGGAGGCAGGAAATTCATTCAACGTCCCTTACCACAAACTTTTCTGCCAGTTTGAAATAAACAAACTCGAGGCCTTCGGGATGCTGAGTGACAGAGACGTTGTGGCCGCCGCAGGGGACGGGCTTCCCAGAAAGGAGGCTGTGGATCTTCTCAAAGATCTCCTTCAGCTGAGAACCTACGACGACATGCGGTGGTCAGAATGAAGAAAGATTTTGCAGGAAGAGGCAGACCCAGAAATAGCGCTCTGGGCCACCCAGGAAGGTATTATTAGCCACAAAGTGCTGCTCCTCAAACACTTTGCATGCCTTCAATGAGCTCCGCGACTCTCGATACGCACCTGCTCGGGTGGAAATCTGGCTAACGGGGATAGTGGCCGCTTTCTGTAAATCCATTTTAATTTTTTTATCCTGAAAAGGAAAACAAAAGTGAAGAAACTTTTGAAGTTCCTCCAAGAGGAAAACAATATTTCTCTAGGGGAGGGAATAAGCTGTAATACATTCTTATTTATTATTTATTTATTTACAGCATTTATATTCCGCCCTTCTCACCCCGAAGGGGACTCAGGGCGGATCACATTACACAAATAAGCAAACATTCAATGCTTTTTAACAGAACAGACAAGACAAATATAGGCTCCGAGCGGGCCTCGAACTCATGACCTCCTGGTCAGAGTGATTCATTGCAGTTAATTGCAGCTGGCTTGCTCTCCCGCCTGCGCCACAGCCCAGGCCTGCGCCATTCTTCCTCTCTCTTGGCAAAGTCCATTTGATGTGGATTCCCTCCCGCTAAGTGTCAGTCATCAAGGTGGCAGGACAGTGAAAAAAGGATGGAAATTCTTAACTCAACAGTCTAGAAGGCATGGGGCAAAAAAGAGAAGCAGGGGGGCAAAAGGGAAGCTAGGGCAAAATACGCATATGCTAATCCAAGCCTTCCACAGCCTGGGATTGGACTGCACCAAAGATCACTTTCCCCTATGTCTGTCTGTCTGTCTTTCTATCTGTCTGTCTGTCTATCTATCTGCCAAGTTATACACATACGTATGTCCGTCTGTTTGTCTCTGTAAAGAAGTGTGCTTTTATTTTGATTTATAGATGTCATGTTTGTTTAATTTCGTTTTAAAAAACATGTTTAAATATGTTTAAAAGGGTAAGTATTAGTTACCAGTGCGTGGGGGATGGTAACCAACTCAGCATTCTGAAGCAGGTTACCATAGCAACGAGAGCGGAGCCAACCGCCGTTTGGAAGAAAAGGAGGGAATGTTTTAAAAAACAGTTTAGTCTGTGATTTTTAGTCACAGGGAAGACACTGGTTCCAAGTTAGGGATACCAGGGAAGCTCAGACCTCTAGTTGTGTCAAATCAAGCAAGTTAAGTGACTTGTTTGGGTTTATTCAGAGAGTCTGAGTGGTAAGGGGAAGCAATCCCAGTTAGATCCAAAGTGATCAGTTAATAGTTTTGGTTGTAAGAAGAAGAAAAAGGTTTAGACTACTCAAGGAAAGGAGAAAATATTTTGAGAGAGGATTCATCATAAGTTATATTTGCAAGAGATTAAGAAAGTTTAACTCTGAGAAACAAATTGTAACCACTAAGCTCTGTGCCTGAAATAAACTTATTAATTTTCTTTAACATCTAAGCCTCTGTCACATATATTCTAACGTAAGTTACGCTACCATCTAAAGTGAATAAAAAGATTCCTCCTCTGCCTGCCACATCTCCACATTTGGCGGCAGCGGTGGGATATAGATTCCTCCCTGCCACATCTCCACAGTCTCTGTCCCAAAAAGGCTGCTGCTGTCCTCCGTGATTTCCACCCTCTGCCCAGATTCTAGGGAAGCTTTTGGGCTTCCTTACCTGGCTGTCTTTGCTGCTGGCCAAGCGACCGAAGGCGGCCACGCACTGGGCGGACTCTTTCTGCAGCTGCTGATACCACTGCATGGTCACCTCCTCCGCTTTCACCCGAAGCCCTGCTGAAAAGCAATGCCATTAGCCTCAGAAGAGACTCAACCTCATCAGTTCTTTTCCAAATATATCAGGATTGGGTTTTGCTGTGAGTTTTCTGGCCACGTTCCAGAAGCATTCTTTCCTAACGTTTCGCCCACATCTATGGCAGACATCCTCAGAGGTTGTGAGGTGTGTTGGAAACTAGGCAAGTGGGTTTATATATCTATAGACGGTGGGAACGAGGGACAGGGCCTTCTTGGTGGTGGCTCCCCGGCTGTGGAATGCCCTCCCCAGTAGTGTTCGACAATAATAATAATAATAATAATAATTTTATTTTTATACCCCGCAACCATCTCCCCAGAGGGACTCGGGGCGGCTCACAGATATAAAACAAGCATACAGTGGTATCAAATACAAAAAATACACAAATAAAATTAAAAGGCATAAAATAAAATCACAGTCATTATAAAAGCTCCGACTCTCCTAGGTTTCAGGAAAGCCGTGAAGACATGGCTACGTACTCAAGGAGTAACTTCTGAGGTCGATATGACATGAATCAAGATGCACACAAAGGTGTTTGTGGATGAATTTAACTATACATGCATTTTAAATTTTATAATTCATGGTTTAATGCAGTCTGATTAGAGTTTTAATTGATGTGGTACTGTGTTTATTAATATGTCTTTGTTTTATTGAATGTATTTTGGTCAATATAATTTGCCGACTGATGTAAGCCGCCCTGAGTCCCTCCAGTTGAGAAGGGCGGGGTAAAAATGATGCAAATAAATAAATTGTCTGTTCTTGTCTGCAATTGGCCAGCTTGATTAGCACTGAATAGCCTTGCAGCTCTGCCATAGTTTGCTCACGTCTGGTATAGATGCACCCTTGATCATAGTTAGAACCGATCCCCTTAATATCAACGGGAGCAAAAGTTAAACAATAGCAATGTTGCCTAGGGAGGCTGGAGCATCACATCACATCCCATTGCCGTCTTAGAAAAGGCCAAACCAACCATCTCCTTCTAAGGTTTTCCTTCCAGATATGCCTACCCTGATCTGGGACTTGGGACTTGGCCTGCTCCTGCTTCTTCAACTCCTCTTTCCTCTCGTTCGCCGCTGCCACGGCTGCCGCTGCCAGCTCCTCCTCCTGCCTCCTCTTCTTTTCCAGGGCCAAAGCCACTTCGTGCTGCATGTTGGAAATCAGCTGGTGCATTTCCAGGAGCACCTGATCGGCGGAGGCCACGTCTGTCTCCGTGGGTAACCCTCTCTGCCGGAAACCAAAAAGGAAGGAAGCCGCACTTGATATTGCAATCTATATCTATATCTATATATAAGAGTGATGGAATCCTGGCGACCGACAAAACAACAAAACTAAACACCCCACAAACTCGAAAATTGACAACACAACCCATCATCCACGCCTCTAGGTTGATACAACAAAAAGAAAAGAAAAATAAAGTCCTAATTAGAGAGGGAGGAATAATTGTTTTTATCCAATTGCTGCCAGTTAGAAGGCTAAGCTCCGCCCACTTGGGTCTCCTAGCAACCCACTAACCCAGGGGACAGGCAGAGCTAGGTCTCAGTTAGGCCTCTTCCACACTGCCTATAAAATACAAATTATGAGATTTTAACTGGGTTAGATGACAGTGTAGACTCAAGGCCCTTCCACACAGCTATATAACCCATATAATCTTATATTATCTGCTTTAACTGGATTATCTGGACTCCACACCTTTACCCTTTACCCTAACTACCACCAATTCCTCAATACTTTATTTCCCATACCACCATACTTCGCCACAGCAACGCGTGGCCGGGCACAGCTAGTTACAATTAAACGAACAGTACCAGTAGTTGCCCATGCTGGCTGGGGACTTCTGAGAGGCAAAACCCAAAGCAAAAGAGCATAGCTTCTTACCCTGTGGGTCACATTCCCACTCGGGGTTGAAATTTTTTTTGTAGATTGCCACCTAGTGGCTGTTTTTGGCATTTATACCAATCTGTTAGTAACAACATGCAGCAAACACAAAAATAATATGGTATACAATACAGTAGAGTCTCACTTATCCAACATAAATGGGCCAGCAGAATGTTGGGTAAAGCGAATATGTTGGATAATAAGGAGGGATTAAGGAAAAGCCTTAAGGAACATCAAATTAAGTTATGATTTTACAAATTAAGCATCAAAACATGTTATACAACAAATTTGACAGAAAAAGTAGCTCTATATGCAATAATGCTATGATTTTACAAATTAAGAACCAAAACATATATATATGTGTGTGTGTGTTTATATATATGTATATGTATATACATATATATATAATTTACAATAATATATAATAATTATAACATATTGTATATACATATAATATTCATATTATATTGTAATACAATATAATACTAATAATACAATATAATATTAATTATATATTATATTTTACATGTAATATTACTAATAATATTACAATATATTGATACAGTACAATATAGTAATTTATTATCAGTATTGTACTATGCTAATATAATATTGTATGTAAATTTAATTTGTAAGCCGCTCTGAGTCCCCTTCGGGATGAGAAGGGCGGCATATAAATGTAGCTAATAAATAAATAAATAAATAAATAATAAAACCTAATTTTCTATCAACAAATTGATAGAAAAAGCAGTTCAATACATGGTAACGTTAGGTAGTAATTACTGTATTTACGAATTTAGCACCAAAACATTGCGATGCATTGAAAACATTGACTATAAAAACATTGACTACTAAAAGGCAGACTGCGTTGGATATTCCAGAACATTGGATAAGTGAAGGTTGGATAAGTGAGACTCTACTATACTAATATTAAGCTATACTAATAATATATTGTATTTACATATAATATTTAAAATAATATTCTAATGTAGTACAATATAATAATAATACACTACTATAATTGTATATTATATATTACATGTAATATTACTAACAATATTGCAATATAATGGTATAGTACAATATAGTATTGTGCTATGCTAATAACATAATAATAATAGTAATAATAATAATAATAATAACAATAATTTTATTTCTATACCCCGCCTTTATCTCCCCAAAGGGGACTCAGAGCGGCTTACATGGGGCCAAGCCCGAATAAAAACAATAATATAAAACACAACAACAGACAAGAGACATGCACAATTATAAAAATTTAAACATTACCCAATAAAAATAAATGACAAAAACTGAATAAAAAGATGGATTAAAATGGAGAGCTTGTAAAAATAGACTGGGTAAAGTGCACCATATAAATATTGTAATCAGGAGGTGACTGATAAAGTGCTGCAAATTCTTGGAAGTGCAAACTGGGATGGGAGTAGGCCCTGTGTCTATATCAAGTTAACAAAGGAAAAAAGTGCAAATCGGTACGAAAATGGTCACAGATACAGGATTGTTATGGGGATGAGCAGTCTATAATACTAATATTACGCTATACTAATAATATATTATATTGTACATACATATAATATTGAAAATAATATTGTAATGTAGTACAATATAATAACGGCACTCCATGCAGTCATGCCGGCCACATGACCTTGGAGGTGTCTACGGACAATGCCAGCTCTTTGGCTTAGAAATGGAGATGAGCACCAACCCCCAGAGTTGGACACGACTGGACTTAACGTCAGGGGAAACCTTTACATTTTACAATATAATACAGTAGAGTCTCACTTATCCAACATAAACGGGCCGGCAGAACGTTGGATAAGCGAATATGTTGGATAATAAGGAGGGATTAAGGAAAAGCCTATTAAACATCAAATTAGGTTATGATTTTACAAATTAAGCACCAAAACATCATGTTATACAACAAATTTGGCAGAAAAAGTAGTTCAATACGCAGTAATGTTATGTAGTAATTACTGTATTTACAAATTTAGCACCAAAATATCACGATATATTGAAAACATTGACTAAAAAAACGCATTGGATAATCCAGAACGTTGGATAAGCGAATGTTGGATAAGTGAGACTCTACTGTAATACACTATTATAATTGTATATTATATATTACATGTATTACTAATAATATTGCAATATAATGGTATAGTACAATATAGTAATATATAGCGCTTATATTGTGCTATGCTAATAATATATCGTATGTACACATAACATGTAAACCGCCCTGAGTCCCCTTCGGGGTGAGAAGGCTGGGATATAAATGTGATATGATTTTACAAATTAAGCACCAATACATCATGTTTAACAACTAATTTGACAGAAAAAGTAGTTCAATACGCAGTAATGCTATGCAGTAATTACTGTAGTCATGAATTTAGCACCAAAATATCACGATGCATTGAAAACATTGACTACAAAAATGCGTTGGATATTCCAGAACGTTGGATAAGCAAGTGTTGGATAAATGAGACTCTACTGTAAATAATACTTCCACTGCCACTTGGGGCTGTCACAACCTCTGAGGATGCCTGCCAGAGATGTGGGCGAAACGTCAGGAGAGAATGGGCAAAGCACGAGGAAGAACGGATCTGATTTTATGTTTGAAATGTATATTTTTAATTCATAATGTATTTTAATAGTTCTAACTGTTTTATGTGCTGTTTTATATTGGTTTGTATGGGCATCTAATTGTTGCCACTGTTGTAAGCCGCCCTGAGTCCCTTTGGGTGAGAAGGGCGGGATATAAATGTGAGAAAGAAAGAAATAAATGCTAATATTATAGTGCATGTACATATAACTTGCAAACCGCCCTGAGTCCCCTTCGGGGTGAGAAGGTGGGATATAAATGTGAGAAAGAAATAAATAAATGCTAATATTATAGTGCATGTACATATAACTTGCAAACCGCCCTGAGTCCCCTTCGGGGTGAGAAGGTGGGATATAAATGTGAGAAAGAAATAAATAAATGCTAATACTATAGTACATGTACATATAACTTGCAAACCGCCCTGAGTCCCCTTCGGGGTGAGAAGGCGGGATATAAATGTGAGAAAGAAATAAATAAATGCTAATACTATAGTACATGTACATATAACTTGCAAACCGCCCTGAGTCCCCTTCGGGGTGAGAAGGCGGGATATAAATGTGAGAAAGAAAGAAATAAATGCTAATACTATAGTACATGTACATATAACTTGCAAACCGCCCTGAGTCCCCTTTGGGGTGAGAAGGCGGGATATAAATGTGAGAAAGAAAGAAATAAATGCTAATACTATAGTACATGTACATATAACTTGCAAACCGCCCTGAGTCCCCTTCGGGTGAGAAGGGCGGGATATAAATGTGAGAAAGAAATAAATAAATGCTAATACTATAGTACATGTACATATAACTTGCAAACCGCCCTGAGTCCCCTTCGGGGTGAGAAGGCGGGATATAAATGTGAGAAAGAAATAAATAAATGCTAATACTATAGTACATGTACATATAACTTGCAAACCGCCCTGAGTCCCCTTTGGGGTGAGAAGGCGGGATATAAATGTGAGAAAGAAAGAAATAAATGCTAATACTATAGTACATGTACATATAACTTGCAAACCGCCCTGAGTCCCCTTTGGGGTGAGAAGGCGGGATATAAATGTGAGAAAGAAAGAAATAAATGCTAATACTATAGTACATGTACATATAACTTGCAAACCGCCCTGAGTCCCCTTCGGGGTGAGAAGGCGGGATATAAATGTGAGAAAGAAAGAAATAAATGCTAATACTATAGTACATGTACATATAACTTGCAAACCGCCCTGAGTCCCCTTTGGGGTGAGAAGGCGGGATATAAATGTGAGAAAGAAAGAAATAAATGCTAATACTATAGTACATGTACATATAACTTGCAAACCGCCCTGAGTCCCCTTCGGGGTGAGAAGGCGGGATATAAATGTTGCAAATAAATAAATAAATGCTAATACTATAGTGCATGTACATATAACTTGCAAACCGCCCTGAGTCCCCTTCGGGGTGAGAAGGCGGGATATAAATGTTGCAAATAAATAAATAAATGCTAATACTATAGTGCATGTACATATAACTTGCAAACCGCCCTGAGTCCCCTTCGGGGTGAGAAGGCGGGATATAAATGTTGCAAATAAATAAATAAATGCTAATACTATAGTGCATGTACATATAACTTGCAAACCGCCCTGAGTCCCCTTCGGGGTGAGAAGGCGGGATATAAATGTGAGAAAGAAAGAAATAAATGCTAATACTATAGTACATGTACATATAACTTGCAAACCGCCCTGAGTCCCCTTCGGGGTGAGAAGGCGGGATATAAATGTTGCAAATAAATAAATAAATGCTAATACTATAGTGCATGTACATATAACTTGCAAACCGCCCAGAGTCCCCTTCGGGGTGAGAAGGCGGGATATAAATGTTGCAAATAAATAAATAAATGCTAATACTATAGTGCATGTACATATAACTTGCAAACCGCCCTGAGTCCCCTTCGGGGTGAGAAGGCGGGATATAAATGTTGCAAATAAATAAATAAATGCTAATACTATAGTGCATGTACATATAACTTGCAAACCGCCCAGAGTCCCCTTCGGGGTGAGAAGGCGGGATATAAATGTTGCAAATAAATAATAAATAATACTTCCACTGCCACTTGAGGCTGTCACAACCTCTGAGGATGCCTGCCACAGATGTGGGCAAAACGTCAGGAGAGAATGCTTCTGGAACATGGCCAGACAGCCCAGAAAATTCACAAGTCTTCGAGAACGCATCTTGCAGAGTTACCTCACTGGCCGTGCGGACAATCCCCGACACTTCCCCGCAGATCTGATTGCCGCGGTTACTGTAGAGGGAGAGGTCGATCCCGGGCAAGTCTTTGTGTTTGTGGTTGAGGCCGATCTGCTGGTTGAGGCGCAAGACCTCCTCCTGGATGGAGTAGAGGCGGCGCAGGCGCTCCTGGCCCTCCTCCCGGCGAAGGCGGTCCAGCTCCTCCTGCCGCTGGCGCTGCTGCTCGGCCTCGCGCAGCTTCCGGCTCACCATCTTCCCAAAGGGAGGAAGGCACGGCGTCAACGTTTTAAGATAAGGAAAGTAACAACCAAAAGAAGGGGAGATTGGCTTCTACGTCCCACTCCCACACATCTTTTGAGCCCTGAAGCTTCTTTGGGGGGGGGGGGGGTGTTATTTCCCTTGATGCTACCAGACAATGACACACTTTAAACTAGTTCTGACTTCACAACAAGCTGAAGTCCATGTTCTGTTATGGTTGAGCCTCATGGCTCTACTACTGGGAGACGTGGGCGTAAGACTCCTCGAGAGTCAGATACTCTCGAGGAGCGAGAAAGGAAGCGGCTGCGAGATATCTTTGCAGAACCATCTGACGAGGATTCTTTTGAGGGGTTTACTGAGAGAATGGAGGAAGAGATGGTTAGCTCGGAAGAGGATGACATGGAATGGACTCGTATAAGGGAGGATTTGGGTGCCGCTGGCAATGATAGTATGGAAGGCGACTGGGGACCTTCAGGATTAGACCCGTGGACAAGCTGGAGGGATGGGACGGGATCCACAGCTGGGGATGCTGTGGGGCGTAGTCAAAGGTGTTCCAGTTCTGATGAGGAAAGTGATGAGGAAACGCCCGGGCTAAGGAGAACAGCTGATAGCGATGAGGACTTGTAACTGGCATAAAATGGGGTTTGGGAGCAATAGCAAATTGCGTTGGGCAAGGTAATCTGGACGAACGCTTGGGATCTGTGTGGGAAGTTTTCCTGAAGACGGGTGTGATTCGTTTGCTGACTACGTAAGTTATCCTGGACATTGGGCTCAGACGGCGGGAGGAATTGTGTGGGGTTTTGTTGTGCAACCTCTGCTTAATCTTAATAGCTTTGACCTTCCGTCGTCTTCTTGACGGACGCCATCTGCTTACTCTGGACTTACGGACTGACTGACTACGGCCTCGGATTCTCCTACCTGTGTCTATCGTTGGAACTGGTGAACTACAAACGTCTGCATCGGCCTTACGACCTTCGGAACGGATTGGGACTTCGCTGACTGCTTCTGCCCTCGTCTGCTGTGTTTGTATCGGGAATTTGCCTGCTGTGTGGAGGAGTAACCTCTAAGTTACTCAAACATAGCTCTTGGCAGCAGAGAAGCATCTGCTGCCAATTAGTTGCATTCCTTTGAACTTTTTGTTCACCAGCTTCTGTTTGTTTATTCCAGGCTGAAGCAAGCTGTTTTGATTTAACCCGGATTAAACTCCGGTTTAATCCGGTTTATCTTTTGAACGTTTTTCTTGTCTCTTTTTACTTTTAAGGCCAGTGTTTGCCTAGCCCTTGTCTTTTACGGGCATTTTTGGTTCTGTAACTCCAATAAACTTTGTTATCTTTTATCTTGTGGCGTTCTGTCTTTGACATGTTCAGCGTGGTGGCCAAGCCTGGAGTCTTCCAAGGACTGCCCTGCTTTGGCTAACTCATCTTTTTCCTCCCTTTCGCAGCTCCAGGACCCATACCTTTGCTCTCTGCCGATGCTCCTCCTTCAGCTTTTCCTGCTGCCCTAAAGCTTCTTTGTTGCTGTAACACAAGCACAAACATCAGCTGTACACACAAGACCAGAACCAAATGCCTTTATTATTCCCCACTGAGGAGAAAGGCCAGGATAGAAATAAAATCTCATTCATTCCTCCAATTGATTTCCACCAGAAGGGACAGAAAGCAAGATAAGTCTGTCAGCTCAATCTGAATCTATTTTATCTGAATCTATTTTATCTGAATCTATTTTATCTCACAGTGTTTTACTGTTTTAATTGGGTATGATATTGGTTTTTAAGTGTGTCTTACGATTGTTGGTTTTTACTATATTTTGTACTACTGTATATACTTGAGTATAAGCCTAGTTTTTCAGCCTTTTTTAAGACTGAAAAAGCCCCCCTCGGCTTATACTCGGGTGAGGGTCCTGGTGGGCTTATATTTGGGTCAGCTTATACTTGAGAATATATGGTACATTTATGATTTATCTCTATTATTATTGGTATTATTACATTTATTTTACTCTATTTATTATTATTATTATTAATACATACATTATTTCACTCTGATATTATTATTGCATTTATTATTTTACTCTATTTATTATTACTTGTATTATTTTCCTGCATTTATTATTATTATTATTACATGTATTATTTTACTCTATGATTATTAAAAGGATACATAAGCACATTTACATTGAAGAAGATGAGAATCATGATTTGATCAGAGTTGGACAGTCTTATCTTAAATTTGAGCTTGATGTAAAAATTCCAAAAAAATGTAACCTACTGATGCCTCAATTAATGCAATTTTATTTCTGAAATTTACCACCCTCGAAGTCAATGTTTTCCCAGTTTTTTGTGGTAAAATTAGGTGCCTCGGCTTATATTCGGGTCGGCTTATACTCGAGTATATACGGTATATGTGGCAGTAATCTTGCCATTATGTAAGATGGCTCTGGGTTCCCCCGGGAGAGAAGAGCGGTATATAAATTAAATAAATAACTAAAATTAAAAAATAAATAAATAACCTGACCACTCCATTATAGTCATTACTAAGAGCTGGAAATGTATTGGTTAGAAAACTGGATTAGGAATTGGAAGACCCAGGTTCTCATCAGCAAGGAGACGCGTAAATTGAGTGACCTTGGAACAGTAACTCTTTCCCATCTCAAACTCAGGCTTTAGAACAAGTTATCTTTTAAATTAAACAGCACAGGTTGGATTGCAAGTTATATAAAAGGTAAATGGCTGCTGCTGGATGATAATAATAATAATAATAATCATCATCATCATCCAGGAGCAGCCATTTACCTTTTATACTGTGCAAGGAAACCGACAAAACCATTGATCATATCCTCAGCTGCTGTAAGAAAATCGCACAGACAGACTACAAACAGAGGCACGACCACGTGGCCCAAATGATTCATTGGGACTTATGCCTCAAGTACCACCTGCCAACAGTAAAGAACTGGTGGGATCACAAACCTGCAAAAGTATTGGAAAATGAGCACGCAAAGATACTGTGGGACTTCCGAATCCAGACTGACAAAGTTCTGGAACACAACACACCAGACATCACAGTTGTAGAAAAGAACAAGGTTTGGATCATTGATGTCACCATCCCAGGTGACAGTCGCATTGACGAAAAACAACAGGAAAAACTCAGCCGCTATCAGGACCTCAAGATTGAACTTCAAAGACTCTGGCAGAAACCAGGGCAGGTGGTCCCGGTGGTGATGGGCACACTGGTTGCCGTGAGAAATGATCTCAGCCGGCATTTGGAAACAATAGACATTGACAAAATTACGATCTGCCAACTGCAAAAGGCCACCCTGCTGGGATCTGCGTGCATCATCCGAAAATACATCACTCAGTCCTAGACACTTGGGAAGTGTTTGATTTGTGATTTTGTGATTCGAAATCCAGCATATCTATCTTGTTTGCTGTGTCATATAATAATAATAATAATAATAATAATAATAATAATAATACATCACACAGTCCTAGACACTTGGGAAGTGTTCGACTTGTGATTTTGTGATACGAAATCCAGCATGTCTATCTTGTTTGCTGGGTCATAATAGTAATAATAATAATAATAATAATAATAATAATAATAATAATAATAATAATAAATCACACAGTCCTAGACACTTGGGAAGTGTTCAACTTGTGATTTTGTGATACAAAATCCAGCATGTCTATCTTGTTTGCTGTGTCATAATAGAATAATAATTTTATTTTTATACCCCGCCTCTATCTCCCCAAAGGGATTTGGGGCGGCTTACATGGGGCCAGGGCCAGGTGAATAATAATAATAATAATAATAATAATAATAATAAATTTATTCTTATATCCCGCCCCATCTCCCCGAGGGGACTCGGGGCGGCTCACAACAATAATAAAAACAGTGACAAATTACACATTGTAAAATCAAACATGAAAAGCAGTCATACAATCAATACATACATCACATGTGATGTATGTGAATACAGATAGTATAAAAAGTCCAACAATATAATAACAAATAAAATAAATCTATATATATAAAAGAGTGATGGAATCCCGGCACTGGGTAAAACAATAAAACTAAACACTCCCCAACCTCAAAATTTCACAACACAATCCATCATCCACGCCTCAAGGTTCAAACCACAAAATATCATGTCACGAACCTCCACAGGGCCTAAAAAACCCCAAAAACCGGAGCTATTCAGTGCAATTCCAATGGGCCACAGCAACGCGTGGCAGGGCACAGCTAGTAAATAAATAAAATGCTTTGCCCACAACTAAGACCGTCCTCACTGATCTGGAGGGAGAATGGGGTCACCCCCTCACCTCTTCTCTATCTCTTGTTGCAGCTGTTGACACTCCTGGTGCCGTTTCAGCTCCTTCAGCTCATCGAAGCGCTTGAGCAACTCCCGAGCCTCCTCGGAGGCAGCCTTCACCACCTCCTCTTGCAGCTCCAGCCGCTGATTCAGCTCTTCCTGCAAGTCAGAAATGGGAAACATGCACAAATAGACATGCTCCTATGGTCACCTTCTCTGGTTGAGTCCCAGCCTCCAGAACCCGAGCCCAACAGCCAAACCATGACAAACACGCTGGCTCTTTTGCTGCGCACTTGCCTTCACTTTCAGCTGCTGGATTTCCTCGTGCCACCGGATCAAGCCATCTATCTCGGTGCTTTTGGAGCGACGAGGGTGAGCATTGGTTTCATGAGCACTCTCTGGGACCCTCCACTTCTTAGGATCCTGGCATGGAGAGGAAAGGGCACCGCATTAGAAGCTGGTCTCAAGACTGAGAACCACAAAGTGGGAAGAATTGGAAGGAAGGGCTAAAACTAGTAAAACTACAACTCCCAGGATTCTATAACATGGAGCCATGGCAGTTAAAAGTACCATAAAGCAGGAACAATTGGCCTTGGCATTTATTTATTTTTATTTATTTATTTACAATACAGTAGAGTCTCACTTATCCAACATTCGCTTATCCAACGTTCTGGATTATCCAACGCATTTTTGTAGTCAATGTTTTCAATATATCGTGATATTTTGGTGCTAAATTCGTAAATACAGTAATTACAACATAACCTTACGGCGTATTGAACTACTTTTTCTATCAAATTTGTTGTCTAACACGATATTTTGGTGCCTAATTTGTAAAATCATAACCTAATTTGATGTTTAATAGGCTTTTCCTTAATCTCTCCTTATTATCCAACATATTCGCTTATCCAACGTTCTGCCGGCCTGTTGTATAAGTGAGACTCTACTGCATTTATATTCCACCCTTCTGACCCCAAAGGGGACTCAGGGCGGATCACATTATATACATATAGGGCAAACATTCAATGCCCATATACACATAGAACCAAGACAGAGACAGACACAGAGGCAATTTAACCTTCTCCTGAGGGGATGTTCGATTCATCCACTGTGAGGGCACTTCCTCATTCCAACGTCGTAAATTAGTTAAATTTGCCTCCCCACTTTATAAGTGGTACCATATTTCCTACTTGATAGATGCAACTATCTTTCGGGTTGCTAGGTCAGCAACAAGCAGGGGCTATTTTTTATTTTTAATTGACGGGTGCTCACCCCGCCACGGGCTGGCCTCGAACTCAAGACCTCATGGTCAGAGTGATTTATTGCAGCAGGCTGCTCATCAGCCTGCGCCACAGCCCGCCCCCTATTGTTTATATTGGTTTTAATGTATGACTGTTTATTATATGTGACATTGGGCTTGTTCCCCATGTGAGCCGCCCCGAGTCCCGGTGGGGGAGATGGGAGCGGGATAGAAAAATAAATTACTATTATTATTATTATTATTATTATTATTATTATTATTCTCAGCTAGGCATTGGAGGTGCGGGACTGCAAACCGATCCCAGGCTCTGCTCATTTGAGGGCCATTACACTTTTCCTGATATTTCAGTGTTGATTTTGTTGTTGTTATTATTATTACTGTATATACTCAAGTATAAGTCGACCCGAATATAAGCCGAGGCACCTAATTTGACCCCAAAAACCTGGGAAAACATTGACTCCAGTATAAGCCGAGGGTGGTAAATTTCAGAAATAAAAATAGATACCAATAAAATTACATTAATTGACGCATCAGTAGGTTAAATGTTTTTGAATATTTATGTAAAGCTCAAATTTAAGATAAGACTGTCCAACTCTGATCAAATCATTCTTCTCATCTTCTTCAATGTAAATGTGCTTATGCATCCTTTTAATAATAATAGAGTAAAATAATACATGTAATAATAATAATAATACAGGAAAATAATACATGTAATAATAGAGTAAAATAATAAATGCAATAATAATAATAATAATAATAGAGTAAAATAAATGTAATAGTAGCAACAATAATAGAGAAAAATAATAAATGTAATAATACACAGGTGGTCCCGGTGGTGATCGGCATATTGGGAGCCGTGCCAAAAGATCTCAGCCGGCATTTGGAAACAATAGACATTGACAAAATTACGATCTGCCAACTGCAAAAGGCCACCCTACTGGGATCTGCATGCATCATCCGAAAATACATCACACAGTCCTAGACACTTGGGAAATGTTCGACTTGTGATTTTGTGACACAAAATCCAGGATATCTATCTTGTTTGCTGTGTCATAATAAAATAATAATAATAATAGAGTAAAATAAATGTAATAGTAGCAACAATAATAGAGAAAAATAATAAATGTAACAATACCAATAATAATAGAGAAAAATAATAAATGTACTATATATTCTCTTTTTTTTTGTAAAATAATCTTTATTGAAATTTTCCATTATCATATTAAAATACGAGTAAGAAAAGAGCAAAATTACGAGATCTGAGTTGGAAAAGAGAGAAGATAAATAATAGATAAGAAGAAGAAGAAAAAAAGAAAAAAAAAGTATATATAAATAATGAAGATAGAAGAAAAAAAAACACACACAAACCAACAGAAAGAGAATAAAAGATATGATTTGGACTTCCAAGCATCGTCCTATAGGTTTTCTTTCCTTTTCCTTCTTCTCTCCTTTTTTCGTCTTTTCTCTGAAGTTCTTTTTCCTTGTCTTTCTTCCGTTTCTAATGGGGGGGGTTCTCTCTTTTTCTCTACTTCTATTATTTCCACTGTTAATTTTTAATGGACCTGTCTTTCTTTCTCTCTATTGTTGTTCTGTTTTTTTATTTTATTTTATTTAGTTTTTTGTTATTTTTTCTTCCTATATCGTATATTGTTAATATTGTTATTCTTTTTTCCTTTTCTCTTATTATTTCCCTTTTTTATTGTCTTCTAAATATTTTGTTACACTGACCCAATCTGTTTCCTTTATCGGGTTTCCCTTACTTTTTGATAATAGAAAGGTAAGTCTGTCCATATTTTTTATATCCTGTATTTTTACCAACCAATCTTCTACTTTAGGAATTTCACTTTTTTTCCACACCCTCGCGTAACATATCCTTGCTGCCGTCGTTAATAAAAACAAGAGTTTGTCTTTATTTGCTTCTAATTTTTGTTCATGAATCCCTAATAACCATAATTCCGGTTTCATTGGTAATTTTACCTCTAGCATCTTTTCCGTGTCTCCTCTAATTTTCCTCCAATAGGTTTTTGCTTTCTCACATCCCCACCACATATGATAGTAGGTACCTATATACTATATATTCTCGAGCATAAGCTGACCCGAATATAAGCCAGCCAGGTCCCTCACCCGAGTATAAGCCGAGGGGAGCTTTTTCAGTCTTAAAAAAAGGGCTGAAAAACTAGGCTTATACTCGAGTATATACAGTATTATTATTTCAGTGTTATGAGAAATCAGGTGGGTTCCCGTCTGAGCTGGAGATTCTAGATTCTAGCTATTGAGATTGTTTCTTTGCTCCAGGAGGCATTGGGCTTCGCTTATCAAACTTTTTCTGGAGCTAACATTAATTCTCTACACATCCTTGGATATTCAGGTTTAAAACAATAGACCTTGGGGATTATGGGATGGCTAGAAAGAGCATTACCTGTGCTTCACTGGGGGCGTCCGTTGACAGAGGCGTAGAGACCAAATGCTTATCAGGAGAAGCGTCAATAGTGAGAGAAGACAGGCCATGGATGAGAGCAGATTCATTATCCGGTGACACCAACACAGGCCGCGGCTTTGGAGAACAGGAAAGCATTTTCTCTAGCACCCAGCCGGAGTAAGCGGACAGCTCAGGGGGTCTGTTATGTTGTTCCAGGATTTCCTACAGACAATGAATAATTGCATAAATATACAACATGCATTTGAGACATGCCTCAAAACATGCCCCTCTCACTCGAATAGATTAAATGTTTGAATAGATTAAATCTTGGAGAAAGGACCCAATTAATTCTGGAGTGAGAAAAACTTTGGTCATCCTTCTCTGGGCCCCTTCCATCTTGTCCATCTCCTTCTTGAAGTGCTTTGTCCAGAACTAGATATAATAATAATAATAATAATAATAATAATAACAACAACAATTTTCTAGCTTTGTGTCACCTTCCTATATTGGTGCTTTTCATTTCTATTGTCTAATAAGTGTAGTTCTGTACACTTCTCCCTGTTGAAAACCATTTTTGTTGCTTCTGGCCCTGCTCTCTAATCTGTGAAAGTCCTTTTGGATCTCCCAATTTGATCCCATTTGCACATGTGATCAGCAGGCCTTCTATTCCGAAGACATCTTATATTGGAAGACATCTTTCCACCATGTCTCCTGTATCAATTTAATGATATAATAATATATAATAATATTACACTATACTAATATTATAATACATTGTATAAACATGTAATATTAATAATAATATGATGTAATACTTCACTTTATTTCTTAATTAGTCGCTCTCCACCAGAGTGCTCCGAGCGACTTACAATTTAAAATATCATTCCAAAATATAAAAACATTCAACAGTGACTATTTGGCAAATTAGATCTGATTTACTTAAATGCACAACCAAACAGCCAAGTCTTGAGCGCTTTTACAAAAGGTCGCAACTCCGACATTGCTCTAACATATGGAGGCAATGAGTTCCACAAAATTGGAGCATAGGTCGAAAAGGCTCTACTCCTTGTAGCTTCCAGGTGTAACTCCCTAGGGCCCAGTACATATAGGAGATTTTCCTGGGAGGATGGAGGTGACCACTGGTGGAAAAAAGGAATGAGGCGGTCCCTAAGATATAATGGTCCTTGACCATTTCGAGCTCTAAATGTCAGGATCAGTATCTTGTAAGAGATGATGTAATACAATGTAATAATAATGATAATTCACTATTATAATTGTATATTTATATTACATGCAATATTACTAATAATATTACAATATAGTCATATAATATAATATATTGTATATAGGCTTTTCCTTAATTCTCTCCTTATTATCCAACATATTCGCTTATCCATCGTTCTGCTGGCCCCTTTATGTTGGATAAGTGAGACTCTACTGTAATATATAATATACAATTACAATAGTGTATTATTATTATATTGTATTACATTATAATATTATTATATAAAAGGACTAACTGCCACTCTGGAGCCTGAGTGAAGGGGGGTATTATATATTATTATTATTATTTATTAAAAGGTAAAGGTTTTCTCCTGACGTTAAGTCCAGTCGTGACCGACTCTGGGGGTTGGTGCTCATCTCCATTTCTAAGCCGAAGAGCCGGCGTTGTCCGTAGACACCTCCAAGGTCATGTGGCCACTGGCATGACTGCATGGAGCGCCGTTATCTTCCTGCCAGAGCAGTACCTATTGATCTACTCACATTGGCATGTTTTCGAACTGCTAGGTTGGCAGGAGCTGGGGCTAACAGCGGGCACTCATTTCGCTCCCGGGATTTGAACCTGGCACCTTTTGGTCCGCAAGCTCAGCAGCTCAGTGGTTTAATACACTGCGCCACCAGGGGCCCCTATTTATTATTATGATTACAGTAATTTTTTTCCCGTGTCAGGAGCAACCGGAGTTGCTTCTGGAGTGAGAGAATTGGCCGTCTGCAAGGACGTTGCCCAGGGGACGCCTGGATGTTTTGATGTTTTACCATCCTTGTGGGAGGCTTCTCTCATGTCCCCGGATGGAGTTGGAGGCCCGGGGCTGTGGCGCAGACGGGAGAGCAATGAGTCACTGACCAGGAGGTCATAAGTTCGAGGCCCGCTCGGAGCTATGTTGTTCGTCTTTGTCTTGTGTTAAAAAGGCATTGAATGTTTGCCTATATGTGTCATGTGATCCGCCCTGAGTCCCCTTCGGGGTGAGAAGGGCGGAATATAAATGATGTAAATAAATAAATAAATAAATAAAGGGAGCTCATCCGCACTCTCCCCGGGTGGGATTCGAACCTGGCAGCCTTCAGGTCAGCAACCCAACCTTCAAGTCACGAGGCTTTTATCCCCTAGGCCACCGGAGGCTCCTACTGTAATATATAATATACAATTACAATAGTGTATTATTATTATATTGTATTACATTATATTCTTATATAAAAGGACCAACTGCCACTCTGGAGCCTGAGTGAAGGGGGGTATTATATATTATTATTATTATTTATTATATATTATTATATTGTTATATTGACACAGGAGAAATGGTGGAATGGTGTCTTCTTGGCCCTCCTTCTTCACTGTGGCTCCAGAGTGGCAGTTAATCCTTTTATATAATAACTAGCTGTGCCCGGCCACGCGTTGCTGTGGCAAAGTGGTGGTGGTATTGGTTAAAAGTTGTGGAATTTTTATTTGACGTTATTTGTATTTTTTTTAATTAATTTTATTTTAACTTATCTTTTTTATTTATTATATTTTATTATTTTGTTGTATTGTTTTTAGTTATATTGTTATAGTATTTTATTGTATTAATTTTTTTAGTGTTTTTTATTATTTTTTATTGTATTATTTGTATTTTTTTTTATTCTTTTATTAACACTGGGCTGAGTGGGTTGCTAGGAGACCAAGTGGGCAGAGTTTAGCCTTCTAACTGGCAGCAATTGGATAAAAAGAATTATTTCTCTCCCTCTAATTAGGACTTTATTTTTCTTTGCTTTTTGTTGTATCAACCTAGAGGCGTGGATGATGGGTTGTGTTGTCAAATTTCGAGGTTGGGGGGCCTGTACTTTTGTTGTTTTGTGGGTCGCCGTGATGCCATCACTCTTTTATATATATAGATAATAATAATATCATCAAGGTGGAGACCAGTGCCTGGGCAACACTGAAGGCGGGGAAAGAGAAAGCGTTGGGGCCTAGGAGGCCTCTGAGGGGGCTGGGGGCGAGGCCTGAGGTCGAGAAGCGCCTTCCTCAGGGCCTAGGCCGCGGCCTACCTGGGCCTGGGGGCTCCAGTCGCGGCGGTAGGGCAGCCTTCCCTTCCGGCTCCTCCTCAGGGCGGCCACCGTCTTCATCTGCAGCTCCCTCGACGGCATGGCCGCGCAAAACAACCGCCACCTCCTTCCACCACGGCGCCTCTCGACGTTGTGAGGCGTTTCCGGCCCAGCCGGAAGCCGAGGCCTCTGACGTCAGCAAAGTAACCACGCCCTGCGCGTTGTAACCACGCCCCGCGCGTTGTAACCACGCCCCCGCGTTGTAACCACGCCCTGCGCGTTGTAACCACGCCCCGCGCGTTGTAACCACGCCCCGCGCGTTGTAACCACGCCCCGCGCGTTGTAACCACGCCCCCGCGTTGTAACCACGCCCCCGTGCGATCCTTTGCATTAAGGCCCTTTTTACACATAGAGCTATAAATGGAAGAGTCACACTGCCACGGCTCGCATACAGAAATGGCGGGTTTCGTACCCAGATAAGCTCCCCCTGAGCTTGATCCATTCATTGCAATTATTACATTATTTAAAAATGTAATTGTAGGTTTTTTAAAAAAATAGGAATTTTGCATTTCTCTGTCTTAAGAGAGCCTCAGGTTCTGAATCACATACAGTTTTTGGTTCCATAATGGGTTTTTCCCCCTGTAACACTGGAAAACAGGCAATGTATATATATGTGTGTGTGTTTATATATGTATATATATATATATATGTATATGTATACAATATAATTTACAATAATATATAGTAATTATAACATATTGTATATACATATAATATTCATAATATTATACTGTAATACGATATAATACTAATAATACAATATAATATTAATTATATATTATAATTTACATGTAATATTACTAATATTACAAAATATTGATACAGTACAATATAGTAATTTATTACCAGTATTGTACTATGCTAATATAATATTGTATGTAAATTTAATTTGTAAGCCGCTCTGAGTCCCCTTCGGGGTGAGAAGGGCGGCATATAAATGTAGCAAATAAATAAATAAATAAAATAATGTTTTTTTAATATTGCAATATAATCGTAGAGTAAAATATAATATCATGCTCATGCTTATATAGTGCTATACTAATAATATAATATACAGTAGAGTCTCACTTATCCAACATAAACGGGCCGGCAGAATATTGGATAAGCAAATATGTTGGATAATAAGGAGGGATTAAGGAAAAGCCTATTAAACATCAAATTAGGTTATGATTTTACAAATGAAGCACCAAAACATCATGTTATACAACAAATTTGACAGAAAAAGTAGTTCAGTACGCAGTAATGCTATATAGTAATTACTGTATTTACGAATTTAGCAGCAAAATATCACGATATATTAAAAACACTGACTACTAAAATGCGTTGGATAATCCAGAATGTTGGATAACTGAGACTCTACTGTATTGTATGTATATATAGCTTGTAAACCGCCCTGAGTCCCCTTCAGGGTGAGAAGGGCAGGATATAAATGTCTATAATAATAATAATAATAATAATAATAATAATAATAATAATAATACAAATACACTATTATAATAGTATATTTATATTACATGTAATATTACTAATAATATTGCAATATAGTCGTATAGTACAATATAATAATATATAATGCTTATATGGTGCTTATATTGTGCTATACTAATAATGTAATATATTGTATGTATATATCACCTTCGGGGTGAGAAGGGCGGGATAAAAATGTCGCTAATAATAATAATAAACTATTATAATTGTGTATTTATATTACATGTAATATTACTAATAATATTGCAATATAGTCGTATAGTACAATATAATAATATATAATGCTTATATTGTGCTATGCTAATAATATAATATATTGTATGTATATATAACTTGTAAACCGCCCTGAGTCCCCTTCGGGGTGAGAAGGGCAGGATATAAATGTCGCAAATAATAATAATAATAATAATAATAATAATAATAATAATACAAATACACTATTATAATTGTATATTTATATTACACGTAATATTACTAATAATATTGCAATATAGTCGTATAATACAATATAATAATATATAATGCTTATATAGTGTTTATATTGTGCTATACTAATAATGTAATATATTGTATGTATATATCACCTTCGGGGTGAGAAGGGCGGGATAAAAATGTCGCTAATAATAATAATAAACTATTATAATTGTATATTTATATTACATGTAATATTACTAATAATATTGCAATATAGTCGTATAGTACAATATAATAATATATAATGCTTATATAGTGTTTATATTGTGCTATACTAATAATATAATATATTGTATGTATATATAACTTGTAAACCGCCCTGAGTCCCCTTCGGGATATAAGAAGGGCAGGATATAAATGTCACTAATAATAATAATAATAATAATAATAATAATAATAATCACAAGTCGATTTTCTGATATGAAATCCAGCATATCTATCTTGTTTGCTGTGTCATAATAAAATAATAATAATAATAATAATAATAATAATAATAATAATAATAATAATAATAAAATGTCAAGGCCCGCTTAGTAGCCGCAAGGAAACAGTGCAGGTATTTTTAACATGGAGGAAAAACACAAAGTATTATGTTCCTTGAAAAAGTATTTATTGCAGCACCGTTTTAAAAGTCACACATTAAGTCATATTAGATCTGACATATATTAAATATGTTTTTTAAAGTCTCAACAGCAATCCGTTGGCTGATTTGTCCCCTGGATGAAAGTGACCAAAATTTGGGAAGACGTGAAGAGTAATGCTTGTGATTTCCCGCAAACAAGAAGATAGTGTTAAAATCCAACTCAGGGTTTGCATTCGAATGAAGACGGATTTGGCACATGAACAGAACCCAGATCACACAGACACACGTATTAGAATTCAAACAAAACCATTAGATGGAGACCCGGCAACTAAAAATCCCATTATTGAACACTAAGTCACACGTACAAAAAAGGTAAATAACTTAAAGTATGTAAGTCTCAAACTGTGGATCCCATGAAAAGGAAGATGCTCTGCAGTTACGTGCATCCCTTTGTTATGAGCAAAACAACTGCAAATATAAAAGAAGGGAAACAAAGAGCCGCCCGACCCTCACCCGCCTGCCAGGCCTTTCATTCGTCCGCATCTCTCCCAAAGGTTGGTTGAAACATGATCTTCAAGCCTCGTGGAACCGTGACACAAGCATACGTACGTACGCAAAACCAAAGTAGGAAAAAATAAAAAACCTGCAGGTTTAATCTGTGTAAGGCACTAGAAGAATAGGGAGGATAAAAATGCCCCGAGTGTTTGCCTGTAGCGAGGAAATGTGTCTCGGTTATTCTGGGAGTTAGATATGGCTTTGAAATACACACACACACAACCATTGAGCCTAAAGGGAAAGGGCAAGGGTTTGGTCACAGGGGAGACCGGGGCCGGATGGGGGAGCTGGTCAAGGCACTGTCTCCAAAGACGTTGGCATACGAGGACTTCAGGAACTGGACGTAGTTCTGCATGCTGCGGTTGGTGCTCTCCGACTGCTCGAGCCGGTCCTTCAGGTCCTGGAGGCGGCTCTGGAACCGGTGCTCGGCCTGCGGAAGGAGTGAGACAAGGCATTGGCACAGCTAATATTATTATTATTATTATTATTATTATTATTATTATTATTAATATTATTATTATTTTATTATGACACAGCAAACAAGATAGATATGCTGGATTTCATTATTATTATTATTATTATTACTAGCTATGCCCGGCCACGCGTTGCTGTGGCGTTGTCTGGTGGTGTTGGTGAGAACTTGTTGAGGTAGTGGTGGTATTGAATGTCTGTTGTATGGTTGTCTTTATGTCTAGTATGCATTTGGTTGTTTGTGTATTGTGAAAGTGGTGAGGGTAGAGGGGGTCTATGTCCCTGTGTAGTATTTATACTTTGTGTGAAAGGGCCTTGAGTCTACACTGCCATATAATCCAGTTAAAATCTGATAATCTGTATCTTATAGGCAGTGTGGAAGAGGCCTGAGGCCTAACTGTGCCTGTCCCCTGGGCTGAGTGGGTTGCTAGGAGACCAAGAGGGCGGAGCTTAGCCTTCTAACTGGCAGCAATTGGATAAAAACAATTATTCCTCTCCCTCTAATTAGGACTTTATTTCTCTTTTCTTTTTGTTGTATGAACGTAGAGGCATGGATGAGGAATTGTGCTGCCAAGTTTAGTGTTTCTGGGATGTGTAGTTTTGTTGTTTTGTCTTAGGCTGAAATTTTTTTATCCTTTTATATATATAGATTATTATTTTAACAAGATAGATATGCTGGATTTCGTATCACAAAATCACAAGTTGAACACTTCCCAAGTGTCTAGGACTGTGTGATGTATTATTATTATTATTATTATTATTATTATTATTATTATTATTATTATTATTATTATTTTATTATGACACAGCAAACAAGATAGATATGCTGGATTTCTTATCACAAAATCACAAGTCGAACACTTCCCAAGTGTCTAGGACTGTGTGATGTATTATTATTATTATTATTAATATTATTATTATTTTATTATGACACAGCAAACAAGATAGATATGCTGGATCTCATATCACAAAATCACAAGTCAGACACTTCCCAAGTGTCTAGGACTGTGTGATGTATTATTATTATTATTATTATTATTATTATTATTATTATTATTATTATTATTATTATGACACAGCAAACAAGATAGATATGCTGGATTTCGTATCACAAAATCACAAGTCGAACACTTCCCAAGTGTCTAGGACTGTGTGATGTATTATTATTATTATTATTATTATTATTATTATTATTATTATTATTATTATTATTATTATTACAGTAGAGTCTCATTAATCCAAGCCTCGCTTATCCAAGCCTCTGGATATTCCAAGCCATTTTTGTAGTCAATTTTTTCAATATATCGTGATATTTTGGTGCTAAATTCATAAATACAGTAATTACAGCATAACATTACTGCGTATTGAACTACTTTTTCTGTCAAATTTGTTGTATACCATGATGTTTTGGTGCTTAATTTGTAAAATCATAACCTAATTTGATGTTTAATAGGCTTTTCCTCAATCCGTCCTTATAATCCAAGATATTCGCTTATCCAAGCTCCTGCCAGCCCGATTAGCTTGGATAAGTGAGACTCTACTGTATTATTATTATTATTATTTTATTATGACACAGCAAACAAGATAGATATGCTGGATTTCGTCTCACAAAATCACAAGTCGAACACTTCTCAAGTGTCTAGGACTGTGTGATGTATTTTCGGATGATGCGTGCAGATCCCAGGTCACAGATCGAAAGTAAACATTGGTAAATGTTACTAATCTCAAGGATAAAAATTTGCAGCAGTCTCACAAAAGAACGCGCCAGGGTTGTTCAGAAAATATAGAATTTTATATTGCACTTGCCATTGAGATCTTTAAAAATGGAATTCCTGTATTCCGTCCATACATTATTATATTCAGGGCAAACAAAGAGAGAACGATGAAGTGTTTCAACAGAGACCAAGTCACAAGGACAATCCTTTCGCGACGGTCTACTTTTTTATATCTCCCATCCAAAAGAGCCGATGGTAACACATTACATCTTGTGGTCACCAAAGCGCTCCTCTTTGTGGAAATATCTGTCTGGTGTCTAAATTGTCTGATGTCTAAATTGTTATTTTATGATTTTATGTGATTATATTGGGCCTTGTTCCCCGTGTGAGCCGCCCCGAGTCCCCAGCTGGGGAGATGGAGGCGGCATACAAAAATAAATTTATTATTATTATTATTTTATTGTAGGTTCTTCACTTTGCTTTACCTATTCTGCCAGGGCATGTTCTTCTTCTATTATTATTATTATTATTATTATTATTATTATTATTATTATTATTATTATTATTACAGCATTTGTATCCCGCCCTTCTCACCCAAGAGGGGACTCAGGGTGGCTTACAATAAGACCACATATATAAACATAATACAATACATTGCAATTCAATTAAAAAGTAATTACATTAGACATTCATAAAAATACACTTATAAATATGCAGATTGGCATATATTTAAGCTATGACAGATCATGCAGTTCCAGAATGAAATGCATTGAGATAATAATAATAATAATAATAATAATAATAATAATAATAATAATAACAACAACAACTTTTCTTCTATCCCATCCCATCCCCCTGGAGGGACTTGGGGTGGCTCACATGGGGACCAAGCCCAAAATACAGCACAAAATACAAAAGCAAAATGCATTTAAAACTTATAAACATATTAAACAAATCATATAAAATACAATAAAACAGGGGTCCCCAAACAAAGGCCCGGGGGCCAGATGCGGCCCATCGAAGCCATTTATCCGGCCCCCACGGCACAAGGGCAGAAGGGGGTTGGGCTAAATGACCCAAGGGGTCTCTTCTTCTCTTACAACCATTATTATTATTATTATTATTATTATTATTATTATTATTATTATTATTATTATTAACATTGAGGCTGGGTGGACATCTGTCAGGGGTGCTTTGCTTGTGCTTTCGGTGCACAAAAGCAGAAGGGAATTGGACTAAATGGCCCAAGGGATATCTTCCAACCCTCTTTATTATTGTTATTATTATTATTAATAATAATAATAATAATTATTATTATTATTATTGCTCAGTGGCCAACTACAGTCTGGCCCTCCAACAGTCCGAAAGATCGTGAACTGGCCCCCTGTTTAAAAAGTTTGGGGACCCCTGCAATAAAATATGCTTGACCCGATAATCCGTCAAGAAAAAAGAAATAAAAATGGAAGGAAGAAGATTGGAAGTCACGAACAATCTTTTTATTTCTTTTTTCCTTTTCCCCCTTTTCCTTTTTTTCTTGTTTCTTTTTCTTCTTTTCTCTGTGGTGGTTTTAATTTTTGATTTAATTGTGTTCAATAAAAATATATTTTTTAAAAAAACATGCTTGACCAACCAATAGCCAAGGTGCAGTGAGCATATTCAACATTGGAATTAAGGAAGTAGAATTTATATATGTGCCCATGACTCACGTCATCCTTGCTCCGCCGCATCTGGTTCAGCTCCGTCTTGGTCCGGCTCAACTGGGTCTCCAAATCCAGTATTTTGGACTGGGCGGTTCGCTCCCTCGTGGCCGCTCGCTCCCTGGCCTGTTCCAGCTGCGGAGAGCAAGGCAGAGAGTTCAGAACCAAAGAGGAGAGGAGACAGGATCCCCCCTTGGAAAGCAGTCTTGTGAAGGATTTATAACAACTAAGGCTCTTTCAGGCAGGGGGAATTTTTTTATCCCACCGCTGCCACCCATTTGCGAAGATGCAACCACCAAAGACGCAGGGAGGAGAACTTTTACTTTTTTCTTCTAACTTGGTTTAGAATATAAGTGACGGAGGCTTGGATATTGAAAGAACAATATTAAGTTTATTCAGGCACAGAGCTTAGTGGTTTCAAAGTTACTTCTCACTTAGAGGTACACTTTCTTCAACAGTTGCAAAAATAACATATGATGAATCCACTTCCAAAAGACTTTCTCCTTTCCTTGAGCAGTTTAAACTTTTTCTTCTCTTACAACCGATGCTATCAACTGCTCACTTTGGATCTAACTGGGATTGCTTTCCCTTACTACTCAGACTCTACCAATAAACCCAAGTAAGTCACTTGGCTTGCCTAAACTGGCACTACTATATTGCACAAGATTTCCCTAGCCTAAAATGATACATTTTAATATATTGGGTTTATGGTTCCCGTCCCCTTGATCTGGTCATGTAAGTGTGATTTAATGTTATAACTGTATTATTTTACTTTGTTTAATAATGTGTATTATGTTGTTATGTGATGTTTGTGTTGCTTTTATGACTGTAAACCATCCTGAGTCCCATCCGGGAGATAGGGCGGTATATAAATAAAGTTTTATTATTATTATTATTATTATTATTATTATTATTATTATTATTATTATTATTATTACTAATATCTTTGAATGCGATTTCCTGCTTCTTGGCAGGGGGTTGGACTGGATGGCCCATGACGTCTCTTCCAACTCTACTATTCTATGATTCTATACTAGAGATCTGAGCTACCCTGGTTCTCACTACTTCAGAACCAGTCTTTCCCTGTGATTCCTGATCACAGACTGAGATTTGAACTTCCCTGTGATTCCCCCGATCACAGACTAACTTTTTTTCTTAAACTCTACACTTTCTTCAATTAAACAGCAGTTGGCTCCGCCTACTTCCAGCCTCTGAGTGCTGACGTGGCTACTCCTGTCATGCAATAACTATAATACTTACCCTTTTAAAACATAAACACACAATTGAACATAACATCTGTAAACCAAAATTCATACTTCATTACAAGTCTGATCTCCACTTCCAGAAGGCCAGGATCCCAAGCATACGTGGCCTTCCCGCACCCACCTGCCTCTTGGCGTCGTCAATGGCCATCTCCAGCTGGCGGGCCAAAGAGCCACATTCCCGGGTCTTCTCTTCCAGCCGCAGCTGGGACTGGTGGATCGACTCCTCCCGCTTGGCAATGACCTGCAGGAATTCAATGTTCTGGCTGCTGGTTGCTTCAAGTTTCCTAAAGCGCAAGAGTCAAACAATTTTATTTTTTACTGATTCAATTGAACTGAAAAAAATGCAAACAAACACACAAGGCAAGTACGGCGTAACTCTTGGAAATAAGCAACCACGGTCAGAATAATAATCCTAGACACTTGGTAAGTATACAACTTGTGATTTTGTTATAAGAAATCCAGCATATCTATCTTGTTTGCTGTGTCAAAATAAAATAATAATAAGAATAATAGAATCATAGAATAGTAGAGTTGGAAGAGACCTCATGGGCCATCCAGTCCAACCCCCTGCCAAGAAGCAGGAAATCGCATTAAAGCACCCCCGACAGATGGCCATCCAGCCTCTGTTTAAAAACGTCCAAAGAAGGGAAGCTTCTTTATAATAATAATCATTAATACTACTTTATTTTCATACCCCGCCTCCATCTCCTCGAGGGGACTCGGGGCTGCTTACATGAGGCCAAGCCCGGATAAAACAAACAAACCAAAATAAAATAACATCAGAAAATACAAAGCACGGAAATTAAAATGAACATTTTAAAATATAAAAATAATAAACATCATAAAAACATGGATTTGGCACTATGGTGAATGTGTCTAGTACTACAAACCCTCCAAAACAGGGGTCCTCAAACTATGGCCCGCGGGCCACATGCGGCCCATCGAAGCCATTTATCCGGCCCCCATGGCACAAAGGCAGAAGGGGGTTGGGCTAAATGGCCCAAGGGGTCTCTTCCAACCCTCTTTATTATTATTATTATCATCATTATTATTAACATTGAAGCTAGGTGGACATCTGTCAGGGGTGCTTTGCTTGTGCTTTTGGTCCAGAAGGGGGTTGGGATTAGGCAGAAGGGGGTTGGGATTATTATTACTATTAGTGTTACTATTATTGCTCTGTGGCCAACTATAGTCCGGCCCTCCAATAGTCTGAGGGATTGTGAACTGGCCCCCAGTTTTAAAAGTTTGGGGACCCCTGCCCCAAAACAAGACATCCTCCTTATCAGCTCTTCCACGACAATTGTGATCATGGCCATGACAGCACTAGTGCGTTCTATATCCCAAAACTTGTTCCTGTTTTCCTATTGATCTAGCAACTCAACTCTGTGCAACAATTGTGACCATCCCTACAACACATGCTGGGTTTTGAAGAAACCGGCCTTCCCCTAACCTCTCCACTTCTTCCAGCTTGAGGACCAGCTGCTTGTTCTGCTCCTGGGCCAAGTGATATTTTTCTCTTGCCATCTCCATCTTGTCTCCTTGGAGCTCAATCTAAAACGGAGGGGAAAGAAAGAGAAGCGTGAAACGTGTAAAGCCCCTTCGGAGAGGCCACGGACCCGAGAAAGGAGCCCGACATGTCATTCCTTCCCAGGGAAACAGGGATGGACGGATGGAGCAATGTCCGGCTACAGACATGAAATAGACGGAGTAGGAACTGTTTTATGACAATGCCGTTTGTTCCACTATTAAGTGACCCGTTAAAAGTGGGCTTCTTAAAGCTTTTCCCACTTCTGACCCTCTTTCTGCAAGAGGCAATGTTTACATGACCCCAAGTATCTTCTATATATAAAAGGGTAATGGAATCACGGCACCGGACAAAACAACGAAACTAAACGCCCCACAACCTTGAAAATTGACAGCAAAACCTCTCATCCACGCCTCTAAATTCATACAACAAAAAGAAAAGTAAAATTAAGTCCTAGCCACAGCAACGCGTGGCCGGGCACAGCTAGTATGCGTATAAAATAGATATAAAAATCAAACATTTGCTGATAATGAACTAGCATTTGCAAAGTGATTTTCCTCTTTATGAAGTACAGTGTTCCCTCACTACTTCGCGGTTCACTTTTCGCGGATTCGCTGTTTCGCGGTTTTTCAATAAACTCTAAAAAACTATTATTAATCACTAGCTATGCCCGGCCACGCATTGCTGTGGCGAAGTCTGGTGGTCTGGGAAATAAAGTATTGAGGAATTGGTGGTAGTTAAGGGTAAAGGGTAAAGGTTTTCTCCTGACATTAAGTTCAGTCGTGTCTGACTTTGGGGGTTGGTGCTCATAAAGCAGATAATATGAGATTATAAATGGGTTATATAGCTGTGTGGAAGGGCCTTGAGTCTACACTGCCATATAATCCAGTTCAAATCTGATAATCTATTTTATAGGCAGTGTGGAAGAGGCCTAAGTGAGACCTAACTCTGCCTGTCCCCTGGGCTGATTGGGTTGCTAGGAGACCAAGTGGGCGGAGCTTAGCCTTCTAACTGGCCGCAATTGGATAAAAACAATTATTCCTCTCCCTCTAATTAGGACTTTATTTTTCTTTTCTTTTTGTTGTATCAACTTAGAGGCGTGGATGAGGGGTCGTGCTGTCAATTTTCAAGGTTGTGGGGTGTTTACTTTTGTTGTTTTGTTGGTCGCCAGGATTCCATCACTCTTTTATATATATATAGATTAAAAAATATACAATTTACAGCCTAAGGAAGGAAGGAAGGTTGATAAAGACTTAAAATAGTGTATAACTACTAAAATAAAATAAATGTAGTATCCCTACTTTGCGGATTTTCACTTATCGCAGGTGGAACCTAACCCCAGCGATAAGTGAGGGAACACTGTACTTTATGAAACCTGTCCCCACTGGTTTGCTTTTAATTACTCTGATTTTATCTGCTTGGATTTTAACGTATTGTCCATTATTTTATTTTGTGTATCGTTGAAATGTTTTAAGTTTTTGTCAAATATGTTGTGTCGTTATTTTGGGCTTGTCCCTGTTGTGAGCCGCCCCAAGTCCCTTCGGGGAGATGGGGCGGGATATAAAAATAAAGTTTATTATTTATTATTAACTGAGGCATATTTCGCAAAGTCCGCAGTAAGCGGTGCACAACCGATTTGTGTATATTCCTAAAACAGCCACTAGGTGGCATTTGGAATTGTTTTACTGTTGCAAAATAATAATAATAATAATAATACCCTGCATATCTATCTTGTTTGCTATGTCATACAATGCCTTTATGTCAATAATAATAAAAATAAAACCCACCATATATATCTCGTTTGCTGCGTCATATTATATCTTTATGTCAATAATAATAATAATAATAATAATCAAAAACCCAGCATATATATCTCGTTTGCTGTGTCATATCTTTATGTCAATAATAATAATAATAATAATAATAAAACCCAGCATATATATCTTGTTTGCTGTGTCATACTATATCTTTATGTCAATAATAATAATAATAATAAAACCCAGCATATATATTTCATTTGCTGTGTCATACTATATCTTTATGAATTGTTGTTGTTGTTATATCTTTATGTCAATAACAATAATAATAAAAGCCAGCATATATATCTCGTTTGCTGTGTCATGCTATGTCTTTATGTCAATAATGATAAAACCCAGCATATATATCTCGTTTGCTGTGTCATACTATGTCTTTATGTTAATAATAATAATAATAACAAAACCCAGCATATATATCTCCTTTGCCGTGTCATACTATATATTTATGTCAATAATAATACCTGCAAGGAAAGTGAAGCACACCGATTTGAGGCAAGCGGCACATTCTCTCAGGCGGGGATAAGAAAACAAAATGGCTTAGGGAGGCAACGAAAGCATGAGATTGACAGAGAGAACAATCAAAGTGCAAAACATTCACAGGGAACACGAAGACATAGTGCATGGCGCGAAGTGTGTATTAATCTCGACGTTAAGGAAATAACACATGCATTTTTTCTCCAAAGGAAAGGTACTCAACATCCTAAAGCGTGCACAGAATGGGGTGAAATTGCCAGGTTGGCATTAGACCCGTGGCAAAATAGCAAAGCTGCAAAGTGCAATTTAGCCCATCCCATTTAATCTTGAATGATTAAATTTAAATTGAATTTGCAATTTAATAAAATTATTAAATTTAATACATTATTACATTTAATTAAATAAATTAAATTACATTTGCAATTTAGTCCATCCCATTTAATCTGGAATGATTAAATTTAAACTGAATTTGCAATTTAATAAAATTATTAAATTTAATACATTATTACATTTAATTAAATAAATTAAATTACATTTGCAATTTAGTCCATCCCATTTAATCTCGCCTCACGAAAAATGCTTCCAAACTAATTTGGATTCAATGTGTTGTCAAAGGCTTTCATGGCTTGGAATCACAGGTTTGCTGTGAATTTTCTGGGCTGTATGGCTGTGTTCCAGAAGCATTCTCTCCTGACGTTTCACCCACATCTATGGCAGGCATCCTCAGAGGTTGTGAGACTGTTAGGAATTGTGGGAGTCGCAGTCCAAAACACCAAGTTGGCCCCGGCCTGGGCTAAGTAAACAAAGCCCTAATGTGAGTTATTTATTTCTTTATTTACTACATTTATATCTCGCTCTTCTCACCCCGAAGGGGACTCAGAGCGGCTTACAAATCAAATGTACATACAATATATTATTAGCATAGCACAATATAAGCAATAAATTACTGTATATACTCGAGTATAAGCCTAGTTTTTCAGCCCTTTTTTTAAGACTGAAAAAGCCCCCCTCGGCTTATACTCGGGTGAAGGTCCTGGTTGGCTTATATTTGGGTCAGCTTATACTCGAGAATATATGGTACATTTATCATTTTTCTCTATTATTATTAGTATTATTACATTTATTATTTTTCTCTATTATTGTTGCTACTATTACATTTATTTTACTCTATTATTATTATTATTATTATTATTATTATTATTAATGCATTTATTATTTCACTCTGATATTATTATTATTGCATTTATTATTTTACTCTATTTATTATTACTTGTATTATTTTCCTGTATTTATTATTATTATTATTACATGTATTATTTTACTCTATTATTATTATTAAAAGGATACATATGGGCATTTACATCAAAGATGATGAGAATAATGATTTAATCAGAGTTGGACAGTCTTATCTTAAATTTGAGTTTTATGTAAATATTCAAAAACATTTAACCTACTGATGCCTCAATTAATGTAATTTTATTGCTATCCATTTTTATTTCTGAAATTTACCACCCTCGGCTTATACTGGAGTCAATGTTTTCCCAGTTTTTTGGTGGTAAAATTAGGTGCCTCGGCTTATATTCGGGTCGGCTTATACTCGAGTATATATGGTACTACTGTATATTGTACTATATCATTATATGGTAATATTATTAGTAATATTACATTTAATATATAATTTAATATATAATATATAATTAATATTATATTGTAATTATTATTAGTATAATATGGTATTACATAATATTATCAATATTATAAGTATATACAATATATTATATATTTATACATTATTATATAGAGTTATCTACAGATTCGGGACCTGTGTCAGTTTAGTGAAGGAAACCAGAGCCAATAAAAGGGAGCTGACAAACCTAAGTGCACAATAAACCCCTTGAGAGCGTGAATCGGACTTGCTCGGTCGGAAAACTCAAAGCAGCAAGCACAAAGGAGATGCCAGGCGCCCGTGTATTACGCAGTGCAGATGTTTTAATCATTTCAAAGAGAGACGAGACAAAGAGAGACGAGGCTGCACTTTCCTGAGTAGAGGCGGCTCATTTGGGTCCCCGGCTGGAGGTTCGCGTGGGCGTCTTCTGCCAGTCCCTTACCCGCTGGCGGAGGTCCGTGATCATGGCGGACAGGTCCGCGTTCTTCTTCTCGTAGCTCTGGAGCTGGTCCTGGCACTCGGCCAGCTTCATCTCGGTCATCTTCAAGATCTCGGGAAGCTTCTCCAGCTCGGCCACCTGGTTCTGGAACTGCTTGCGGGCCTGCGGACAGAAACCCAAGAGACTCAAATCAGTCTTGGCGTAAAGGCCAAGTCCAAAACACCTGGAGGACCCAAGTTTGCCCAGGACAGGACTAAACAGATCTAATGTAGACTTCACGAAAGCCTGCAGGTCAGTCAAGAACAGACTTTTGGATCGTGACTTTCATAATCTGACACTGTAGCAAAATCAACTTGTTCCCCTACCACACCACTGATTCCATGCCAGTGTGGAGTCATGGCAGCATATAATAATAATAATAATAATAATAATAATAATAATAATAATAATACTCCCACACAGCTGGATCATCAAGTGCCTGGACGCCATCGGGATTAGTAAAAACGTTGGCACCTTCACTGAAAACATGATGGAGCACTGGAAAACTGAACTGTTTGTTGGAAATGAAAGCTATGGACTTGTCAACATCAGAAGAGGAATTTTCCAGGGAGACTCATTGTCCCCTCTGCTTTTCATTATTGCCATGATCCCTCTGTCAACAATCTTACAAAAAACAAATCTTGGCTATCAAACATCTAAGAATTCTCACAAAATTGCACATCTGATGTACATGGATGACCTGAAGCTGTATGAGAAAACGGAAACTGAAATCCAGTCTCCGACTAACACTGTCTGAATTTTTAGCACTGATATCAGCATAGAGTTTGGCTTGGACAAATGTTCGACAGTGGCATTGAAGAAAGGAAAAATCATTGAAATCATTGAAACAATAAAGTGTCACCAGCCAGAGGCCTATAAATATCTGGGCATATTACAGCTGGACAACATCAAACATGAACATGTGAATACACACAAAGGGTCAGAAAAATTCTCAAAAGCAAGCTCAATGGATGCAACACCATCAAGGCCATAAACACCTGGGCCATACCTGTCATAAGATATACTGCTGGCATCATAAACTGGACACAGATGGAACTGGACAATTTGGACAGAAAAACAAGAAAACTCATGACCATTCATCATTCGCTGCACCCTCACAGTGATGTTGACCGGCTCTATCTGCCTAGAAGATCAGGGGGCAGAGGACTCTTACAAGTCAAACAAGCAGTCAAAGAAGAAGAACATGCCCTGGCAGAATATGTCAAGCAAAGTGAAGAACCTGCTTTGATTGAAGTCAAAAATCAGAAACTCCTCAAAGCACAGCAGACAAAAAACCAGTACAAGAAAGCCACACTACAAACTAGAGCTGACATCTGGCACAACAAAACACTGCATGGAAAGTTCTTTGACAAAATTGAAGGAAAAGCTGATAAGGAGAAGACCTGGCTCTGGCTCACGAATGGGACCCTGAAGAAGGAGACAGAAGGCCTGATCCTTGCAGCCGAGGAGCAAGCCATCAGAACAAAGGCAATTCAGGCCAAGATCGAAAAATCAGCTGATGACCCAAAATTCAGACTGTGCAAAGAAGCTGAAGAAACCATTGATCATATCCTCAGCTGCTGTAAGAAAATCGCACAGACAGACTACAAACAGAGGCACAACTACGTGGCCCAAATGATCCATTGGAACTTATGCCTCAAATACCACCTGCCAGCAGCAAAGAACTGGTGGGATCACAAACCTGCAAAAGTATTGGAAAATGAGCACGCAAAGATACTGTGGGACTTCCGAATCCAGACTGACAAAGTTCTGGAACACAACACACCAGACATCACAGTTGTGGAAAAGAAAAAGGTTTGGATCATTGATGTCGCCATCCCAGGTGACAGTCGCATTGACGAAAAACAACAGGGAAAACTCAGCCGCTATCAGGACCTCAAGACTGAAATCTGTGCAGGTGGTCCCTGCACAGATGGGGTGGGATATAAAAATAAAGTTGATGATGATGATGATGATGATTATTATTATTATTACATTTATTATTCTACTCTATTAATTATTACACGTATTATTTTCCTGTATTTATTATTATTATTATTATTATTACATATATTATTTTACTGTATTACTATTAAAAGGATACATAAGCACATTTACATTGAAGAAGATGGGAATAATGATTTCATCAGAGTTGGACAGTCTTATCTTAAATTAGAGCTTTATGTAAATATTCAAAAACATTTAACCTACTGATGCCTCAATTAATGTAATTTTATTGGTATCTATTTTTATTTCTGAAATTTCCCACCCTCGGCTTATACTTGAGTCAATGATTTCCCAGTTGTTTTGTGGTAAAATAGACACAGGGTCTATTCCCATCCCAATTGGCACTTCCAAGAATTTGCAGCACTTTATCAGTCACCTCGTGTTTACAATATTTATATGGTACACCTTACCCAGTCTACTTTTACAACCTCTCCGTTTTAATCCATGTTTTTATTAGTTCTTGTCATTGGTTTTTATTGGCTAATATTTACATTTTTATAATTGTGCATGTCTCTTGTCTACTGTTGTATTTTATATTGCTATTGTTTATATGTAAACCGCCCTGTCCCCTTTGGGGAGATAGAGGCGGGGTATAAAAATAAAGTTGTTATTATTATTATTATTATTATTATTATTATTATTATTATTAAAATTAGATGCCTCGGCTTATATTCAGGTTGGCTTATACTCGAGTATATATGGGTATATACACACAGTTTGGGCCAGACTCTTACATTCTCAAGCTCCTTGGCCATTTCTTCTTTCAGAGCTATGTTCTCCTTGTCACAGGCCTCCAGTTTCATGGTCACCTCATCCGCTTCCATCCGTGTTTTCATCACCTGGGCACAAGACAGGCAGAAGTACACGTCAGGACCGACTTCTATGTTGACGCAGAACGCCCAAAAGCCAAGGCTTTGATTCCACACAACTAGACCCAAGAGACAATAATAAAGGCCATCAAGGCCTTCAGGGCCACCCACCTGACCCTTATAGGTTTCGATCATGCCTTCGTAGCTCTTGAGAGAGGCCTTGAGTTTGGCAATCTCTTGCTGGGCTTCATTCATGCTCTCCTCCACAGGGATCATGCTGTTCTGTGAGTACAAAACAAAAACAAGGATTGGGTTCGTGGAGGAAATAACAACAGCTCAGACCCTTAGAGCAGGGGTCCTCAAACTTTTTAAGTGGAGGGCCGATTCACAGTCCCTCAGACTGTTGGGGGGCTGGACTATGATGAAATAGTCCACAATGAGGATTGTTGTTGTTGTGTGCCCTCAAGTCATTTCAAACTACGTCTAAAGTTTAGGACAGGGACCAGGTAAAGGACCTTGGAGGGCCTTAGTTTGGGAACACCTGATCTAGACCATAGGTAAGCAAAGAGACCTCCAAAGACCATCTAGATGGTCTCATAAGACCATAGGTAAGGAAAGGGGTCCCCAAAGGCCATCTAGACAATCTCATAAGACCATAGGTAAGCAAAGAGACCTCCAAAAACCATCTAGGTGGTCTCATAAGACCATCGGTAAGGAAAGGGACCCTCAAAGGCCATCTAGATGATCTCCTCAGGCCATCAGAAGACCATAAACCATCTAGACAATCTCATAAAACCATAGGTAAGGAAAGGGACCCTCAAAGGCCATCTAGACAGTCTCATAGAACCATAGGTAAGGAAAGTGACCTCCAAAAGCCATCTAGATGTTCTCATAAGGCCGTAGGTAAGCAAAGAGACCTTCAAAGGCCGTCTAGACCATCTCATAAGGCCATAGGTAAGGAAAGTGGCCTCCAAAAGCCATCTAGATGGTCTCATAAGGCCACAGGTAAGCAAAGAGACCTCCAAAGACCAGGTAGATTTAGGTCAACCCTAAGTCTAAAGTGTAGGACAGGGGCCAGGTCAAGGACCCTGGAGGGCCTTAGTTTGGGGAGCCCTGCCTTAGAGGCAATTCACTGTCAATGAGGAAACACCAGGCCTGGCTGCCGCTGCCTTTCTCGACCGACCTTCAGCCTCTCGTTCTCCATCTTGATGGACGCGCTCTCGGTGGCGTGCCGGTGGAGCTTGTCAGCCATGGCGTCCCGATCTTCCCGCATCTTGTCCTCCATGGCGGCCTGCTGGTCCACCAGGTCTGAAATGCGGCTGCCGTGAAGCAGAGAGGAAAAACAAAACACCACGAAGTAAGAAACAGAGGGAGAAGCAACAGCAGGATCAGACCAGGGGCAGCATTCATATGGGGAAGAGGGCCCGGCAGGGATCGTACTGTCTGAGACCCCTAAGGAACCTCTTTCTCCCCTCTGTGGAAGGACTTTATAGGTCCCGCAGCCTTAAAAAAGCTCCGAGCGTTCTTAGGGATCCATGTCACCCTGGATGATTGCCATCCGGCAGACAGCACAGGGTGACAAAGACAAGGACAAACATGATAGCTTTTATCCTAGGCTCCGACAACACATTATTTTTAGCGCCTCGTGTTTTTAAAGCGAATCCAACCTTTTTAAAAATTTATATTTATTACAGTAGAGTCTCACTTATCCAACATAAACAGGCCGGCAGAATGTTAGATTAACGAAAATATTGGATAACAAGGAGGCATTAAGGAAAAGCCTATTACACATCAAATTACATTATGGTTTTACAAATTAAGCACCAAAACATCATGTTTTACAACAAATCGACAGAAAAAGCAGTTCAATACACAGTAACATTATATAATACAGTAATTACTGTATTTACGCATTTAGCACAAAAATATCACAATACATTGAAAACATTGACCAAAAACATTGACTACTAAAAGGCAGACTGCGTTGGATAATACAGAATGTTGGATAAGCGGAGGTTGGATAAGCGAGACTCTACTGTATTTATTTATTTTATTAAGTTACAATTGTTCCCTCACTTTTAATGTAATTCTAAAATCATAAATAAAAAAATAAAGGGAATCCAACCTTAACGGGTTTGGTCTAACGGCCAGGCTTGCCAGCAAAAAGGATTCTCACAAATGGGAGAGGTGAAAGGCTTTGGAAAATAATAATAATAATAATAATAATTACAGTAGAGTCTCGCTTATCCAACGTAAATGGGCCGGCAGAATGTTGGATAAGTGAATATGTTGGATAATAAGGAGAGGTTAAGGAAAAGCCTATTAAACATCAAATTAGGTTATGACTTTACAAATTAAGCACCAAAACATTATGTTATACAACAAATTTGACCAAAAAAGTAGTTCAATACACAGGAATGCTATGTGGTAATTACTGTATTTACGAATTTAGCACCAAAATATCACGACGTATTGAAAACATTGACTACAAAAATGCTTTGGATAATCCAGAACGTTGGATAAGCGAGTGTTGGATAAGTGAGACTCTACTGTATTATTATTATTATAAAAAAAATAAAGGGAATCAACCTTAACAGGTTTGGTTTAACGACCAGGGTTGTCAACAAAAAGGATTCCCACAAATGGGAGAGTGAACGGCTTTGGAAAATAATAACTATTATTATTATTATTATTATTATTAATAATAATAATAATAATAATAATAATAATAATAATAATAATAATAATAATATAATAATTAATATAATAATAATAATAATAATAATAATAATAATAATTATTATTATTATTATAAAAAAATAAAGAGAATCAACCTTAACAGGTTTGGTCTAATGGCCAGGCTTGCCAACAAAAAGGAGTCTCACAAATGGGATATTGGAAGGCTTTGGAAAATAATAATAATAATAATAATAATAATAATAATAATAATAATAACTTTATTTTTCTATCCTGCCTCCGTCTCCCCGGCTAACACTGGGCAAAGCGCGAAAACAATAAAACAGAGTAAAACAGATAAAAACAAGATGCCACGTAATAATTCAAATGCCTACTGAACCCCCTTCAAGGGCATCCCCACACAACGCTCCTGACAGTAATCCAGCCGAAACCCAACACAAAGCATGTCTTATCAAGCAAGGGTGAGGACAGGAAGCGGCTCAAACCGTAACGCAGCTCGTACCTGTTCAACATCACGATCTCCACCTCCAGGTCGCTCTTGTCCTTCACCACCTGGTTGTAGCGGTTCCTCCAAGACTCCAGAGTGGACAAGGCCTCGGCCACGTAGGTGTCCTGCCAAGACAAGCAAGAGGCAATGAAGCCTGCGGCAAGAAGTACAATGGGCTATTGACTCATTACCACTACTCATGACAACCCCTCATTACCTTTTCCGCGAGCTGGGCATTGAGCTGATCGGCGTATTCCTCGCTGCGTTCGGCTCGTTCCTTCTGGGCCTTGATGGCCTTCTTCAGGCCCTCCTTGTCCCGCTCCCCCTTGGCCTTCAGCTCCTTCAGCTGCTCCATGATGTTCTCCACTTCGGCCTTGTGCTGCGCCGCAACGCGCTCCAGGTTCTGGAAGGAAGGACGGAAGGAAAAAGGGCTCTCACGGTGGACTAGGCAGGACAAACACAATCCAAGCACCCCCAACAGATGGCCATCCAGGCTTTGTAACAACAACAACAACAACAACAATAATAGTAATAATAGCAGCAGCAGAAACCCCAGAGGCCATCATGTCCAACCCCCTTTATTCCGCCATGCAGGACAAACACAATCAAAGCACCCCCAACAGATGGCCATCCAGGCTTTGTA
>NW_026943818.1:3095256-3102756 GCF_035594765.1 Anolis carolinensis
ATACGAAATCCAGCATATCTATCTTGTTTGCTGTGTCATAATATAATAATAACAGTAATAATAATAATAATAACTTGTGATTTTGTGATACGAAATCCAGCATATCTATCTTGTTTGCTGTGTCATAATATAATAATAACAGTAATAATAATAATAATAACTTGTGATTTTGTGATACGAAATCCAGCATATCTATCTTGTTTGCTGTGTCATAATATAATAATAACAGTAATAATAATAATAATAACTTGTGATTTTGTGATACGAAATCCAGCATATCTATCTTGTTTGCTGTGTCATAATATAATAATAAAAGTAATAATAATAATAATAACTTGTGATTTTGTACTACGAAATCCAGCATATCTATCTTGTTTGCTGTGTCATAATATAATAATAACAGTAATAATAATAATAATAACTTGTGATTTTGTACTACGAAATCCAGCATATCTATCTTGTTTGCTGTGTCATAATATAATAATAAAAGTAATAATAATAATAATAACTTGTGATTTTGTGATACGAAATCCAGCATATCTATCTTGTTTGCTGTGTCATAATATAATAATAACAGTAATAATAATAATAATAACTTGTGATTTTGTGATACGAAATCCAGCATATCTATCTTGTTTGCTGTGTCATAATATAATAATAACAGTAATAATAATAATAATAACTTGTGATTTTGTGATACGAAATCCAGCATATCTATCTTGTTTGCTGTGTCATAATATAATAATAACAGTAATAATAATAATAATAACTTGTGATTTTGTGATACGAAATCCAGCATATCTATCTTGTTTGCTGTGTCATAATATAATAATATAATAATAATATACACTACACAGTCCTAAACACTTGGGTTCGACTTGTGATTCTGTGATACTAAATCCAGCATATATATCTCGTTTGCTGTGTCACACTCTGCCTTTGTGTCAATAATAATGGAATAATAATCTATAATACAGTAGTACAAAAGGAAAAAAAGTGATGGTGATGATAGGAGAAAAGATGCCCAAGCACTGCCTTGGATGTCAATACTAAAAGAAGCCCCGCTCCTTGAATAAGAGGGCAAAGGAGTGACTGAAATGCCTCCAGAAATCCCGTATTTCTTTCTTTGATTCCAAGCCATCCTGTAAGAGGCAAGGCCAGTGGCTTCCCAGCACGGCTATCGGAGGGCAAGGGCTTCTCACGGAGGAGGACAAGGGACAATGGGGGCCTTTGTGGGAACTTCTTGGCCCATCCAAGGCCTGGGTTCGAATCCTCCCCCCAACCCGGGATCTCCGTCCCTTTTGGGGGCCCTTTGGCCTCCCCAGGGCCCCTCCGCAGGGGTGGTTCCCACGCTATAAATATTCCCCCGCCGGAGCTGATAAGGAAAGGCTAGCGGTGGGGGGAGCGTGGAAAGAGAGAGCCCTTCGCTCTCTCTCCAAATATGCCATTTATATTTGAGAGTCAAAAAAAAAAGAGAGAGAGAGGGGAGGGGGGGTGGCATTCCAACTTTGCCAAAAATTTCCCCTCCAAAAAAGGAGAAAGCAATGCAGTGGCCCCTTGACCTTCCTTTGCAGGTGAATTGCAGGGAGGCAGGCATATTCATATTCATATTCATATTATTATTATTATTATTATTATTATTATTATTATTATTATTATCATTATTGACAAAAAGACATAGTATGGCATAGCAAATGAAATATATATGCTGGATGTCATATTATTATATGTCATATTATTATTATTATTATTATTATTAGATACACAACAGGTGAATTGCAGGTGAATATTATTATTATTATTAGATACGCAACAGGTGAATTGTAGGGAGGCAGGCATATTATTATTATTATTTGATACACATCAGGTGAATTACATAGATGCAGGCATATTATTATTATCTCTCTCCAAATATGCCATTTATATTTGAGAGTCAAAAAAAGAGAGAGAGAGAGGGGGGGGGTGGCATTCCAACTTTGCCAAAAATTTCCCCTCCAAAAAAGGAGAAAGCAATGCAGTGGCCCCTTGACCTTCCTTTGCAGGTGAATTGTAGGGAGGCAGGCATATTCATATTATTATTATTATTATTATTATTATTATTATTATTATTATCATTATTGACAAAAAGACATAGTATGGCATAGCAAATGAAATATATATGCTGGATGTCATATTATTATTATTATTATTATTATTATTATTATTAGATGCACAACAGGTGAATTGCAGGTGAATATTATTATTATTATTAGATACGCAACAGGTGAATTGTAGGGAGGCAGGCATATTATTATTATTATTTGATACACATCAGGTGAATTACATAGATGCAGGCATATTATTATTATTTGATACACAACAGGTTAAATGCAAGTGATTATTATTATTATTATTATTAGATACACAACAGGTTAAATGCAAGTGAATATTATTATTATTATTATTATTATTAGATACACAACAGGTGAATAGCAGGTGAATATTATTATTATTATTATTTGATACACAACAGGTGAATTACAGAGATGCAGGCATATTATTATTATTATTTTATACACAACAGGTGAATTGCAAGTGAATATTATTGTTATTATTTGATACACAACAGGTGAATTACAGAGATGCAGACATATTATTATTAGTATTATTATTATTATTAGATACACAACAGGTGAATTACAGAGATGCAGACATATTATTATTATTATTATTATTATTATTATTATTATTAGATACACAACAGGTGAATTACAGAGATGCAGACATATTATTATTATTATTATTATTATTATTATTATTATTATTATTTGATACACAACAGGTGATTTGCAGAGATGCAGACATATTATTATTATTTGATACACAACAGGTTAATTGCAAGTGATTATTATTATTATTATTAGATACACAACAGGTTAATTACAGGTGAATATTATTATTATTATTATTTGATACACAACAGGTTAATTACAGAGATGCAGGCATATTATTATTATTCTTTGATACACAACAGGCGAATTGCAAGTGAATATTATTATTGTTATTATTTGATACACAACAGGTGAATTGCAGGGAGGCTGGCATTATTATTATTATTATTATTATTATTATTATTTGATACACAACAGGTTAATTGCAAGTGAATCTTATTTTTATTATTATTTGATACACAACAGGTAAATTGCAGGGAGGCAGGCATATATTATTATTATTATTATTATTATTATTATTATTATTATTATTAGATAAACAACAGGTTAATTGCAGGAAGGCTGGCATTATTATTATTATTTGATACACAACAGGTGAATTGCAGGTGAATATTATTATTATTATTATTATTATTATTAATAATAATAATAATAATAATAATAATAAATTTATTCTTATATCCCGCCCCATCTCCCTGAGGGGACTTGGGGCGGCTCACAACAATAATAAAAACAGTGACAAATTACACATTGTAAAATCAAACATGAAAAACAGTCATACAATCAATACATATTAGATACGCAACAGGTGAATTGCAGGGAGGCAGGCATATTATATTATTATTATTATTATTATTATTATTTGATACACAACAGGTGAATTGCAGGTTATTATTATTATTATTGTTTGATACACAAGTGAATTGCAGGAAGGCTGGCATTATTATTATTATTTGATACACAACAAGTGAATTGCAGGTGAATATTATTATTAGATACGCAACAGGTGAATTGCAGGGAGGCAGGCATATTATTGTTATTATTTGATACACAACAGGTTAATTACAGAGATGCAGGCATATTATTATTATTATTTGATACACAACAGGTGAATAGCAGGTGAATATTATTATTATATACACAACAGGTGAATTGCAGGGAGGCAGGCATATTATTGTTATTATTTGATACACAACAGGTTAATTACAGAGATGCAGGCATATTATTATTATTATTTGATACACAACAGGTGAATAGCAGGTGAATATTATTATTATATACACAACAGGTGAATTGCAGATGAATATTATTATTATTAGATACACAACAGGTGAATTGCAGAGAGGCAGGCATATTGCTATTATTATTATTATTATTATTATTATTATTATTATTTAATACACAACAGGTGAATTGCAGGTTATTAGTACACAATTGATGAATTTGCAGATGATATTGATGATGATGATGATGATTAACCATAGAATTGGTCCAAAGGAAAGAGATCTTCAGCCTTCCCTGCCAAATGTGTTGCCTAAGACCATCAGAAATCTGTGTTTTCTGATGTTCTTTGGCGACCCGTCTGAAGCCCAAATCCAATGGACTTTCTCCCTTTGAGTCTCAGTTTTGGGCACTGCAAACCGGGACCTTCTCGGCCGCCCTCCCGCCTTGGTCTGGGTTATTCCTCCCGAACGGCGTCCGCCCTCCCCTTGGGCGCCCCTGTCCCCTCCCGCCGGCCGCTTGCCGCCCGTAATCCGCTTAGCCTCTTTGGGGCCGCAGACGCGATGCCCGGTTGGGCCGCTTCCGACCCAAGGAAAACCTCCTTTGCGAGGCTTGGGCGGATTAGCCGGACGCTGCTGGCAAAACCTCGGGAGGAAGCAAGGATTTGGGTGAATATGTGGTGATCCCCGCCAGGGAAAAATGGGATTGATTGTCTAGAAAGCGTTGGAGTGCCTCTGAGCATGCGCAGAGTGTCACTTGGATCCAAATTTTATGCAGTCTTGGCACCAAAACATTGACTCCGATGCCTCTAGTTGCCTCCTAACCTACCCCATCACAAAAGGACCATAATAAAACTATATATGTATGTATTAGGAAGGCAAGAGTGCCTCTGAGCATGTGCAAAGCGCCTCTTGCAACCAAAAATGTGAAGTCTTTGCACCAAAGTTTGACTCTGATGTCTCTTTGTCTCATATCTGACTCCATCTAAAATATAGGAAGGCAAGAGTGCCTCTGAGCATGCGCAAAGTGCCACTATGAAGTCTTTGTGCCGAAACTTTGACTCTGGTGTCATAGAAATATATAAATAAGCCTATTTGCAGTGTTTAGGATATTTCAGGATTGTATTGATTATGGTGACGTGGTAGACTTTAACTCCCTGATTTGGGGATGATGGGAATGGTTGCCTGAAAAAGAGCGAGACTTATTCTGGGATCGTACTGGGCTTATGTGCAGAAGCAGAACGAATCCGGCTTTATAATATACGGACCCGCCTTTCTCCAGAGCCAGCTGTGGATGATGGGAAATGCCACCCCAAAAAGAGGATGGTTAATGCCAATATTAAGGTCAATTTAATATGGCTAATCATTATTAGAAACATGGCCTTAATATTGGTCATCATCATCGTTTAATATAGGTGATAATTATTGGAAGCGTGGCGTTAATATTAGTCATAACAATAATTTAATATGGGTAATCATCATTAGAAGCATGCCATTAATACAGACCATAATAGTAATTTAATATGGTAATCATTATTGGAAACATGGTGTTAATATTGGTCATAATAATAACTTAATATGGGTCATCATAGTTGGAAACATGTTAATATTAGTAGTAATAATAATTATAATTTAATATGGGTAATTGTAAGTGTGGTATTCATATTGATCATCATCAATGAATATGGTAATAATCATTGGAAGCATGCCATTAATATTGATCATAAATTAATATTGGTAGTAATAATATTATAATTATAATAATATTATAATTAATTGTAAGCATGGTATTAATATTGATCATCAATTGATACGGTAATAATCGTTCAGAGCATGCAATTAATATTGATCATTGTCAATGATTATGGTAATAATCATTAGAAGCATGTCATTAATATTGTTCATCAGTTAAAATGGTAATAATTATTGGAAGCATGCCATTAATATTGATCATCATCAATGAATATGGGTAAAGATCATTGGAAACATGCCATTAATATTGATCATTATCAGTTAATATGGTCATAATAATTATAAACATACCATGAATATTGATCATCATCCATTAATATGGTAATAATCATTGGAAGCATGACATTCATATTGGTCATGATTATAATTTAATATGGGTAATGATCATTGGAAGCATGTTATTAATATCAATCATTAACTAATATGGTAATAATCATGGGAAGCATGCCATTCATATTGGTCATAATAATAATAATTTAATATGGGTAATGATAATTGGAAGCATGTTATTAATATCAATCATCATCTAATACGGTAATCATTGGAAGCATGCCATTAATATTGATCATAAATTAATATTGGTAGTAATAATATGGTAGTAATAATAATTAATTGTAAGCATGGTATTAATATTGATTGTCATCAGTTAATATGGTTATTATGTAATTAATATTGATCGTAATCAATGAATATGGTAACAATTATTGGAAGCATGCCGTTCATATTGGTAATACAGTAGAGTCTCACTTATCCAACACTCACTTATCCAATGTTCTGGATTATCCAACGCATTTTTGTAGTCAATGTTTTCAATATATCATGATATTTTGGTGCTAAATTTGTAAATACAGTAATTACTACATACCGGTAGCATTAACGTGTAATGAACTACTTTTTCTGTCAAATTTGTTGTATAACATGATGTTTTGGTGCTTAATTTGTAAAATCATAACCTATTTTGATGTTTAATAGGCTTTTTCTTAATCTCTCCTTATTATCCAACATATTCACTTATCCAACATTCTGCCAGCCCATTTATGTTGGATAAGTGAGACTGTAATAATAATAATTCAATATGGGTAATGATCATTGGAAGCATGTTATTAATATCTATAACTGATATGGTAATAATAATTGGAAGCATGCCATCAATATTAATAATAATGATGATGATGATGATGATGATGATGAAACGGGGCCAGGGCCCATAATAATAATAATAATAATAATAATAATAATAATAATAATAATAATAATAATGATGTTGATGAGATGGGGCCAGGGCCCTTTATGGTGAGTTCTCTGCCCCAAGAAGCTTGCAGTCAAAGCGTCAAAAGGTTGATATTTTTCCTTTTTGGGGGGCTAAATATGGGGCGAAAGGGGGTCTTTTTGGACCTGGGAGGACAAAGCCCCTTTGGGCTGGGACTGACCCCACCAAGGGCCCCTTCCCCTTCCCAGCAGGACCCCCAAACCCTCCTCTTTCCATCTGTTTGTTGAACAGTTTAACCTAACAAGATTAGCCGCCTTTTCTTTTCTTTCAATTTGGGAACAATGGGGGGTCAGCAGAAGCCCTCCTTTGTGTGGGATGCCACCGAGGGCTTTTTGTCCCCAAAGATATCCAGCTCCGGAGGCAAAGAGGTGCCTGGGCAAAGTATTGGAAAGGATTCTTCCCAGGGAGGCTCTCGACACCTGGAATTGTGTTGACCTTCGTCGCTGCTGCATCACGCTCTTGCCTCATGTTCACCTTGACCCCTAGATCCCAAGACTTTTTCCAAGCTAGGTGTCCTCCATCTAGTGCATTTCATTCCTCCGACCTA